>NC_048303.1:29810960-29958476 GCF_013100865.1 Trachemys scripta elegans | reverse complement strand
CTCTCTCCCCCCGCGGCACGGCTCGGGTCTCTCCCCCCCTCGGCCCCCCCCGCGGCGCAAGCCCCGCCCCCAGGAATCGGGCCCCGCTCTTGCTAAAGTCAACAATTTGTTGCAGTTGCGGAAAAGCCTAATATCATTCTGAGGTGTATTAACAGGAGTGTCATATGTAAGACAGGAGAGATAATGGTCCCACTTTACTTGGTGTTAGTGAGGCTTCAGCTGAAGTACTGTTTCCACCTCTGGGCATTACACTTTAAGAAATATTTGGACAAATTGGAGAGAATCCAAAGGAGAGTTGCAAAAATGATAAAAAGGTTTAGAAAACTAGACTTAAGAGGAAAGGTTAAAGAAACTAGGCACGTTTAGGCTTGAGAAATGAAGACTGAGGGGGAGCTTGATAGCTTTCATATACATTAAGAGCTATTATAATGAGGACAGTGATCCATTGGTCTCCATGTCCACTAAAGGCAGGCCAAGAAGTAATGGGCTTACTCTACAACAAGGGAAATTTAGGTTAGATACTAGAAAAAAAACATTGTAACTGTTGGGATAGCTAACCTTTGGAATAGGCTTCCAAGGGAGATTGTAGAATCCTCGTCACTGGAGGTTTTTGAAAACAGATTAGACAAACACCTGTCAGGAATGATCTTGTGGTCTTTCTAGCCCTACATTTCTATGATTCTATGTCTGGCTTCCCCACCTGGAAACTGGAAATGATCATATTTAATGGTGGGGTTTTCAAGGGCTATGACTATACTATGTTTTCAATCCCATGACAGAGAGCCTCAGAACCCAGGTCTACAGACTCAGACTTGAGGAGCTCATGCTGCGGCAGCATTGTAGACATTGTGACTTGGGTTGGAGCTCAGGCTCTGAAGCTCTCTCTCTTCCCCAGACTTCAAAGTCTGAGCCACAATGTCTATACTGCAGTTTTTAGTATTGTAGTGTGAGCTCCACAAGCTCCAGGTTTTAAAATGCAGGGCAGATGTACCTAACGAGGCCTAAGAGAGCTAGGCACCCAGTTCCCACTGATGCTGTGTCCCTTAATTCCTCCATAGGGAATCCCAGCCTAATTTACTAAAAGGTTTATATTTCAGAGGGAAGGGTCTTTAAAAGTAGACAACCAGTATTATTAATAATCAAAACACATTTCTTAAGAGATTAAGGAAGACTCAAGTGCAACTGTTTTAAAACACACTTCTTTAGTGTCTATCATCATCTGTTCAATGCAGCCCTGTTCTTTTCCACTTATTTAATAAGGACAAAGAACTCTCTTCTCCTACTCTCTGTTGTTGTCTAATGTTATAACCAAGCAGGAAACACAAAATCATTAGGTCCTTTCTCTGAAGTCTAGCCAGATCTATTTTTGGATTGACTAGTTGTTTCCAGGGTCCTAATGGGGAGCCAGCTGTGGTCACTCAATTAGGGTGAACTGCAAAGAATGGGGCAGACAATCCCCAAAAAGCTGGTGGATATTCCAAAACTTAGATTCACCAAACCAGCACAAACAGCTTCTTTATTACCTTACTGGTTATTCACAAGTCCAAACAACACAGTTCCCTTAAAGTGATCCAGCCTCAGGCCCCCATCCAGGTACCCACATCAAATATGATGAAAATTTCCGTAAATCTTATTTCATCATATAAAAGAACAGGTGCTACAAATCCTAAAGGATCAGACACATTACCTCCCAGGTTAATGAATGTTTCAGATCTTACCCAAATACATGCTACAGCTAATTCTTATTAACTAAACTAAAATCTATTAAAAAACAAAAGAGAGAGAGAGAGTATGGTTAAAAGACTATATACATATAGACATGAATTCAATTAATTGAGGTTCAGATTCACAGCAGAGATGGTGAGCTTTGTAGTTGCAAAGAGTTTGTTTAGAATTCACTTCATAGTCCAATGTCCAAATCTCATATTCAAGGCATACCAGCATAACTGGGACCTCAGTCTTGCGACTCAAACTTCCCCTGATGAAGCCTAAGCAGATCTGAGATGACAGAATCAGGACCCAAGGATCTTTTATAGGATTTCATGTCTTTTGACAAGTTGGAATTCCTCAGGGAACAAAAGATAATTAGGATGACTTTGAAGGAGGACCATCACTGGTATTTAGTTATACGAATTAACCTAAGGCTATTGCTTGTTCCTCCATCATTCACAGTACATTTCAAAGAGAGATGAATACTGAGATACCCCGTGTTTACAATTTCAAAAAAAATCCTGCACATTGTACATCTTTATAGTTTTTGGTATCAGCAACAAGTTAGTTACAAGCATTAGCAATAATATCAGTTTTATCACAAGTGTACATTTACAATTATTTTTGTCATGCCAAGTCTTTGGTTTAGACAAATCATTCTTTAGGTCAGCTTGTTCTATATCCCTTTTGAATCTTTGTAGCTTTTTCCTGACCTCAGGGTCTTCCTTAACATAGATTTTCAGCTTAACCACTTCCTTGGGGTTTTGGTATTTTAGGGTTAACCTGTGGCTTTTATTTGCAAGGATTAATCCGTCCCTTCCTCCCTGTCCAATAGGGTAAAATCTGAACTCTTTTGTGTAACAGAATCCATTGGCTGGCTGGTTGTGTCCTCCTTGCTAATGGCTATGGGAAAGTCTTTCTACCCTACAGTCAGTCGGGTAATTTGCATCAACACAGACACTAGCTTGTTTACTAGTTTTCAAATCCTCAAGCTTTACCAATTCCAAAGCTGGACTCTGTCTTAAAGAGACACCATCAATTTTCACTAGCATGTTAGTCTCAAGGTTTGTTTGTCCTTCCATTACCAACCTCTGCTTCCACATGATGGAATAAAAATGCAGATGTCAAGTCCACTAAGAGACTACAAGTTACATCCAAAATATCTAGAGATGAGAATTTACCTTCCATCCCCTGTATTCTTGAGAGATTAACTGCACATCTGTCCTCCTCCTCTGCAGATTCAGCTGTCCAGTCTTGCCTCTGAACAAGAGATACAGACTGTTTACTCAAAGAATCAACATGGAGACAGTCCTGTTCCAACACCATTGTCTCCCGACAAGTTGGTTAAGCTTATAGGGCTGTTTAAACTCCCAAACAATTTTTATTCCATCTGAAATCTCCTCAAAGCTATCCACATTGGGTCTTTCTGAAGCAAGGCCAGTGGATTTATACACATTTGAAAAACTTTGGCCATTAGGCATCAACACACTTTCCTCAGAAGAGAGACTCTTTATTATCAACAATGGCCCATTAAGAGTCAATTGAAACAATTCCTTCTCACAGACTTCAAAGACTTCACCCAGCAATTCCTTTCCTTCTGCAATATCATGCACTGCAACAGGTTCTTTCTGAGCTTTATTTATGTCCAGAACTGACTTTGGCACAACAGACAAACTCCTGAGTTTCACATATATCCAGAATCACCTCTGGCCCATCAGGAGGATTTTCACAAAACCCCCTTTCAGGTAAACTGCTAGACTGCATAGTCACAAGATTAGAAGCATTCTCTTTCTTCTTACAAGTTTCCACACTCTCAGTAGGTAACATACTCAGATTACCTTCATGTTTTCCTTGTGCCCTGGTTATGATATCACCCTGATCAGACAAGATTGTCTTATCTTTACCCAGCAACACCCAAGCAACAGGCAAAATAGAAGCATCAGAAGTGCTTGGTCTCTGGGAGCTATTTATGACATCAACTAGATGCAACCTAGTTGCAATGTCATCACCTTATCAGACACAAATTTAGAACCACTTTCTTCCTGGGCTTTAGTTGTATCCAGAACCAACTTTGGGTCAACTGATAAATTTTCAACCGTCATAGGTTGACAGGCTTCTTCTGACTGCTTTACAGACAGAGAACTAGAGCCAAACTTTTTTCTCAGCAGGTATGGTGCTATTCAAAACAGACAAACAGTTGAAGATATCTGATTTCAGACACATACCTGGACATGAGAGAGCTTCCTTACCAGGCAAGTTGCCACTTCCAATAGATAAACAGCTATTCTCCACAAATAGTGTCTCATTACACTGAACTACTTTAAGCACATTACTTTTACCTGGGTCAGGCTTACTTTCCCAAGCTTTACTAGCCAACATTCCAGCACCCATAAAAAATGTACCCTTTTCTTCCTCAATTAGGCTTTAATCTGATCACCAACTTTAATTTGCTCTAGAGAAACATCTTCCTGAGCCTTATCTAATGCCAGATTCACTTCTGAGATACCAGACAGACAATTAGGAATTTTTTCTACATATGCACTGCTTCTTTGCACAGATAAACAGCTATCTTCCTTGTAGAAACATTACGAAAAACCCTCTATAGGCAAATCCTTGCCCCTAGTAGACACAGATTCAGGATTATTTCTTTCCTGTGACTGGTTTATGTCATCAGCTTCACTGAGCAAAGTTTTAATATCAGCCCCAATCAAGATCCTTAGGCAATAACTTCCTTACACCAGCTATAACTTCATGTTTAATACCATTCCATTCAAGATGGATTCTAGCTAAAGGCACACTTACAGGAAACTCAGAGAGGATTACAATACTCACGCTCTGATTTGGTAAATAATCTTCCTCTTTGACAGAATCTGTTTTAACAAGAGTGATGTTAGAAGCTGTAATTTGCCCTAAACAGCTTTTACTATTGACTTTTACATTCTCTGCACAAGTTATGGGATTACCTTCACCTGAGCTTACAGTAAAAGTATTTACATAAAAGGTGTCAGTGTTGGGGTAAATTTGGTTACACACAGACAACTACTTAGAATCTATCCAGTTTGTGACAATGTTGGTATGTTGTTTGACTCTATCCCTATCTTTGTTGTTGAGAGGAACTGTTTTTTCAGGATGATACAGTTCCTGTTGTTCCTTTATTCTCTTGAGTTGGAACTTAAGTCTGTTCACTTTTGCCTTAGCTTCTAGTTCCTGCAATCGAATATATGCTATTTTTTGTTCATGTGCAAAACACAGGCATTACCTTTCAGCAGCTTCTCCTTCCATATCAGCTATTTTTTGCTTTTGTTCAAGTTCTAGCTGCTGGTTTCTCACTGCAAGCATTTTCGCTGGGTCTAGTTCCTTATCACTGGCATTTAACAGATTTTTCAGTTCCTGCTCTGGGGCCTTTTGCTTAAAATACAACCTTCTCTGTAAGCACAATTCTTCCAGGCTTTTTATCTCAGGATCTTGATCATGGGCCACTCACTGTAACTGATTTTTAACCCTTAAACACTCCAATATCAAAATTAAATTTTGACAAGCGTGTGGTTCTGATCCAAAAACCCAATTAACCTGTGGTAATGTGTATCCAAGCACAAATACACCACTGTTACCGGGGTCGGGGGGGAAGCAAGCTGTGGTGACTTAATTAGGGTGAACTGCAAAGAATGGGGCAGACAATCCCAAAAAAGCTGGTCGATATTCCAGTACTTAGATTCACCTAACCGGCACAAACAGCTTCTTTATTACCTTACTGGTTACTCATAAGTCCAAACAACACAGTTCCCTTAAAGTGATCCAGCCTTAGGCCCCCATGCAGGTACCCACGTCAAATATGATGAAAATTTTTGTAAATCTTATTTCATCATATAAAAGAACAGGTTCTACCAATCCCAAAGGATTGGACACATTACCTCCCAGGTTAATGAATGTTTCAGATCTTACCCAAATACATGCTACAGCCAATTCTTATTAACTACACTAAAATCTATTAAAAAACAAAAGAGAGAGAGTATGGTTAAAAGATTATATACATACAGACATGAGTTCAATTCACTGAGGTTTAGATTCACAGCAGAGATGGTGAGCTTTGTACAGGTCTGTCGCATCTTAAGGCGCATTTAACATGCGCGATTTCAGCTTTATGCAGTCGGCAAAAACAACAACAAAAAAAGAGAAAAATAATAATTTAAATACTGTTTCTGTAGTGCGGGCGATTCTGCCCGCCATTACACTCAATGTAATTTTGACTATACACGATTTTTGCTTTAGGCGCTGACTGCGGAATGTAACCCCAGCGTAAGACGAGACAGACCTGTAGTTGCAAAGAGTTCCTTTAGAATTCAGTTCATAGTCCAACGTCCAAATCTCATATTCAGGGCATACCAGCATAACTGGGACCTCAGTCTTGCGACTCAAACTTCCCCTGATGAAGCCTAAGCAGATCTGAGATGACAGAATCAGGATCCAAGGATCTTTTATAGAATTTCATGTCTTTTGACAAGTTGGAATTCCTCAGGGAACAAAAGATAATTAGGATGACTTTGAAGGAAGTCCATCATTGGTATTTAGTTATACGAATTAACCTAATGCCATTTGCTTGTTCCTCCACCATTCACAGTACATTTCAAAGAGAGATGAATTCTGAGATATCCAATGTTTACAATTCATTTACATGATAGAATAGGATGCTCTTTTGACCTCTCAATTATCAGAATACAGCATAGACAGGGACTGTGATTACATTGTCCACCCTACTCATACATATGTACATTCACAAAACCACAAACATTATCTCTCCACATGTCTTTTGAGAGTTATTTATTTTGCAGGATGTTTACCACTTTCTAGCTATGCGTCTCACTAGTGAAACTCTGATGGATTTAATTTCATTAGTCTAGACTTCCATTCTTAGAATCATATATGATTATGATACGGCATTTTTCTGAAGGGTGCCTTGAATGTTTCTGGGAATCTGTGATGTAACACTGCTTACAGAACAATTACTTAGAATCAACATTAGTGCTGAGATTTTCTGTTATCAGCATTTTTACTAATATGCTGAGGGGCTTCTTCAATTTGGAACTGAAAAAGTTGCTTCTTAAGAATAAGATGGCTATCACTGGAACAGCTGAATTAGTTTTATATTAAATTACATTATGGGAACAGTTTTTTTTAAATTACATGACAATGAATAGCATAGTGTAAAACTAAAATACTATCATAGAGTATTGCACATGATCCTGAAGAATTTTTAATGCAACAATATTATAACTCTGAAAACTAGGCTGAAAACTTTGTTTGGAACTCAAAAGATGTATAAGCAACTCTAATAGGTTTGGGAGATGGCAGCACAAAAATCTGATAATCACAATAAACCTATACTAGTAAACAAAAAGCAATATACAAAAATATGTAAAAAAGGAAAATTATGAGAGAAAGTCCATCCTCAGATATAGGAGCTTGCCTTTTATAGAGGTAATGAGAATTCTGTGCATTGGAAGAATTTTGGCTAGAACATCGGAAGCAGGATATTCTGCACTGTCCTGAAGTCCTTAGTCACGCAAAACTCCCAATAAAGGGAATTTTGCCCGAGTAAAGATTAATGGTTCAATCCAACTCCAGTTGAAATCAATTTAAAGTTTCCCATTGACTTTAATGAGAGTTAGATAAGGGTGTGAAAAAGGATTTCAGGAAGTAGATCCCTAATATCTTTATCAATTTAAAACAATCTTTGCTGCTATAACTTACCCTTTCCAGCACCACCAGAAGTGACAGTTTCAGTGGATAAAATGATATACCAGCATCACAGAAGAATTCCAGGCTCAGCTAAAGAAACAAGACAACCTGAATTAACAAATCAAACCAGGACAAAGCAAACAAAACAATCTCAAAGAAACACTAAAACAAAGTGGAAGCAAATCATGAAATGCTTAACAACCACAAAAATTAGCCTCAAATCATGTCTTAGTAGATGCCAAGGGAAGTAAATTCCTATCTATCTAGATAAGAAATTTGTGGGCCTGATCCTGTGAAGTGCGAAACGCCACAGTAATATCTGTTGATCTCACCATTACTAAGCCCCTGAGTTATGCTTTACCTTTTGTTTTACCACTTTATGGGTAAGCAAGTCTGTCCCGTATTTGGAAATTTTCAAAACAGTTGAGCCCATTTCTACATTAGAAACAATCATAAATCTTGCAATAATACTTTACATACAGTGACTTGTCTCACTACACCTGGGCATGCCAACCACTGCTTTTAAGTTGAACCACAATTGACAAAGGACGGGAAACCATTCTAACCTAAGTGCGCAGTGCTTTATATCGGCCCTTACTTTTACACAGCACAGTGGTCACTATTCAAATCATTACAATTTTACAGGTATTCCCTACATGAAGTTGTGACCATCAAGGCACCCCAGTACCAGATGGCAAAAGGCTCCTGGGTATGTAACAGTAAATCTCAGCTGGCCTGACCAGCTCAACACACCTGACACCCTGTTGTCATGATCGTCATTAGAAGGCATCTTGTAATATATCACTTGAAAACTAATAACACACTGGTCGTAAATATCACTGGGAAATGTATGTAACAATGCTGCATGTGAAATTATGGAAACTGTGATATGTTTTTGAGTCTTTCAACAGACAGGGGGCAAAACAGTTTACTGTTATCATAATCTGTATCTAAAAGGTATCGTGTAAAGTATCGTATGTAAACTGGCAACAAGCTGGTCCTGAAAATCATTGTGTGATGTACAAAGAGTTATAAATTCATGCTGGAAATGCATTCTTAAAAGGTGTTTGGCAGGTAGTTAATAAACCCCAGTCTGCTTTAGACAAAAGAACATGTATTTTACTTGTCTGACCAGCTTGATTGCAGAGGACAATGAAAAGTGTTGTTTACATGTAAAGTAAACAAAGCCACTAAGCTAGTAAGTGGGGGAGATGACTGCTTAATGATCACTACAGGAGATGGAATCTGTACCCCCAGGAAGCCTTCTGGGCTCTTGAAACACACATAAAGAAGTTTGGAGTAATATAAGGGGGGGAACAGCAAAGAGACATCTGAATCATCCACCATCTGGGAGAACAAAGAAGCCAGTGCTTTGTATCTATGAAAGAGGGTCCTCCTGCTAAATTAGTTGGACAATGCTGATAACCTGGTGGGAGTAAGAAACTGTGTTAGGCAAAGCTTTACCTTGCTAGAATTAAATTGTAGACACCAGAAAACATGTTATTTTTGTTTTGTTTGTAACCCTTTCATATCTCTTTCACTTTTGCTTGAAATAACTTGAAATCTATGTTCTTTGTTAATAAACTTATTCTTGGTTTTACTACAAACTATCTCAGGGCTGTGCATTAAGGTGGAGTGACCATCCCAGCTGACCTAACAAGCTGTTGTGTATACTGGCTCTTTAGAGGCAATGAACTTAGTGGTACCTCTAAGAGGGACTGGACACTTCAGGGGAGAAGTTTGGGGGAGACGCAGGACCAAAGTGTTGTTGGGGTCATACATAGCTAGAGAATATATACATACATAGTATAGACTGTAGTTATCCCTAAAGATGGTTGTTTTCAAACCTGAAACATGAAAGAAATCAACAGCACATACAGAAAAATGCTGCAGAGTCTACCATCTACATCATTAGTTCAATTGTAGATAATAATTATAGGACACAGAGGCAAGAACTGATTTAAAAACCAATGTAAAGTTTAATAGTTTGTAGTTGTTCAATAACATATTGTGTCCATCGTTGATATATATTTATTCCTCTTTCAGCTTTCTAGCATACATGTGAGATCTCAGCTATCTAGTCATCATAGTGTTGCCTGGAGAGAAGAGTGTTCTCAAAAATCTAAATTTGATGAGCCCTCCTTTCTCCCTGTGAACGATTGTGAGTGCTACAGCAACAGAAATGCTTTTGTTGACAAAGCCGATATTTTCAAAAGCAACTAGTGAGTTTGAATGCCCAACGCAGACTCTGTAAAGATGCCTGATTTGCAGTAGGTGGCTGCTCAGCCCTTTCTGACCACCAAATCCCTCTGAGGTATCTCAATTTGATCACCTAAAATTGAAGCATTCTGGAATTTTTTTTATGCAGAATATATCATTTCTAAAAATACCCCTTTACCTAAGGCCCCAATCCTGAAATAAAATCCACATGGATTTGCATGAACTCCTGGTGTAGTTGTAACAGGAATCTGCACAGGCAAAAGATCCACACACATAGATTTCATTGCAGGATTGGAGTCTAAACATGTAAAAATCCAAAATCTTATAAAAGATATACAAAATAATTCAGTATGGTGTAAGTTTTCCCACATGTGGCCAGTGATACATCATTATAACTGTCTGCCTGATAGCATCACACAGCAATTCTTCTCCCTTGATATGATAAATAGTGCCAACATTATGGAGTGAGATCTCTTTGATTTATGAAAGTCTTAAAGCAGCAATATGTACCTGCTCATTTGTATAGGCAACAACAGATGCTAGAAAGACTTGGGTAGCCTTTACTTCAGTTTGTATTTTTACTGGAACATTACAAAAACAGAAAAAAATATTTTATTATTTGAGACTTAGAACTAGGATAAATACAGTATGAAATTCTCTTTTGGGGCTTAATCCAAAGCCCTCCGAAGTCAATGGGAGTCTTCCCAGTGGTGAGCTGGAGCCAGTTCGCGGGAACCGGTTGTTAAATTTAGAAGCCCTTTTAGAACCTGTTGTCCTGTGCGGGACAACCGGTTCTAAAAGGGCTTCTAAATTTAACAACCGGTAAGTTGAAGTGACCCAGGAGCGTAGCTAGGGGGAGAGCAGGGGGAGCAGCCGCTCCCCCCGAGCACATTATCCAAAAGTGGCGCCTCAGGTGCAAACCCCGTGGGTGCTCCAGCTCCTCGCCCCACTCTTCGGCCTCAGCTCACCTCCGCTCCGCCTCCACCTCCTCCCCGCTTCTCTCCCTACCCCACCACTTCCTGCAAATCGCGCGGGAAGCCTGGGAGGGTGGAGAAGCGGTGCGGCAACTTCGCACTCAGGCCCAGGGAGGTGGAGATGGAGCGGAGGTGAGCTGGGGTGGGGGGGCCGCTCGTGCCGCAGCAGGTAACCCGGGGGACGGGGACGGGGATGCGTAGGGAAACTGCTCCCCGCCCGGTGCTCCAGGCGCTGCACAGCGGCAGCGTGGCCCGGCTCCAGGCGAGCGGTATTGCTGTAGCACTGCCAACCACCTCCAGGCAGCATGATAAGGGGGCAGGTAGTGGGGGGGAGGGTTGGATAAAGGGCAGGGGAATTCGGGGTGGTGGTCAGGGGTGGGGGGGTGGATAGGGGTCGGGGCGGTCAGAGGGCGGGGAACAGGGGGGTTGAATGGGGGCAAGGGTCCCGGGGGAGCAGTCAGGAAGGAGGGGGGTTGGATGGGGCGTTGGGAGGCAGTCGGGGGTAGGGGTTCCAGAGGCGGTCAGGGGACAGAGAGAAGGGGAGGTTGGATGGGGCAGGAGTTCCGGGGGGCCATCAGGAATGAGAGGAGGGGTTGGATGGGGCAGCGGGGGGCAGTCAGGGGACAGGGAAGGGGGTGGATGGGGCAGGGGTCCTGGGGGGCGGGGGCAGGCCATGACCCTCTTGTGGGGTGTGGAGGGAACCAGTTGTTAAGATTTTGGCAGCTCATCACTGAGTCTTCCCATTTGACTTCTATAGGCACTGGGTTGGGTGTTTAGTAGTCTCAAAACATTGTGGATAGATTCTTATGCTGTCTCACTTGGTGCATTAACATAATGTTGATCCCCTTCTAAACATACATTATTTGCAATGCCTGTTCTGAGTTATGCATGTTTAAATTACGTCTTTTTATCCTCTTTTCAGTTATTCATCTCCAAGGCCTAACAAAGCTCTCTTGCTTCAGGACCCTAACTCCTTAGTTTGTAATTTATTCTTGACTTAATAATAGTTCCTTTTTACTTATCCTTGTAATACCACATTCATGTGTATAAACATTTGTAGAAGTCAGAAGTAATTTTATTTTAATATTTTACATGGAGAATTATGTAGTATTGGCATAAATGGTGAGGAGAAGAAGGTAATGTTTTTATTCTTCTCTTCTTTAAAGTAGGATGCAATGTAGCAGCGTGATTAGCAGCAATTTTTTTTTTTTGCTTAGCATCTGAATTTAGTCATAAGTTATTTCCCCATTTCCCAGACTGGTTAGTATAACACTTCACCACTTCTCCTCTCTTTCCCCACCCATGCAGTAAAATAAATCTTCCAAACTTTTTCTGTCTCAAGGCCCTCCTACTGAATGTAGAAGACACTTGAAAATATTTAATTTTTGTTAGAAGAAGTGATGAGCTTCATAAGTACAATAAGTGGGAAGACAAAGCTTTTCAAATGCTGAATGTGAAGTGTTTAAAAACATTGTAGGGTTTGCACAGCACTCCAATAAGTATAAAAATGGTTCAGCTACTTAATGGGATAAAAGACTTGTGTGTAATCCACATCATTACCTAGCTCCCATATTTCACTTCAAATGTTAATGTCAGGTTTTTTGCATGCTTATAGTTGCAAAGAAGCCATGCTGTTCTGATATATATATTTGTGTGCATTTGTATTTGTGACATTGTCATGAATCAAAAGTCTCTAATTTCCATTAGCAATCCCTAAACTCAATCTCCCCAAAGCTTTGGTCCCTCCAAATGCCTAATTTGTGCCTCCATATATATCTGATCAAAAGCAATTCATATGTACAAAATGAGCCACACTGGATAACCATAATTTAACCATGTGAAAACAAAGGGGGAAATTTTCAGATGATTAGCTTTCCTTTTCCTTTATGTGAGTTGTAGTCAAAACATTTACATTTACATTTAAATATGCTTAAATCTCTATTTGGTTGAACTATTATTTTCTATATGTAACTTTTTGATCAGATGTGTAGGATTCCTTACACTGGAAGCAAAACATAAGTTTTGAAAACTATATTTTAAGCTACCTCTTTGTTAGTAAATTTTTATACAGTGAACAATGTTTTAATTAGAATTACTGTGGCAAAGAATGTCTGTTGATGTTCTTTCAGCTAATCTCACTTGGGGTTTGCAATTACCCTCCCTGGACCTTGTTCTACTTCTCTGTCTCTTGTATCGTATCAAGACACAATGCAGAGTTCTGTTTTGTTTTTATTAAATGGAAGTTAACACCTCCACAAGGATCACATGAGACAGCTGGTTGAGCCCCAAAGGATAGATAATATGTAATTAAGAAGAACCGCCACTCCCATTTCCTACAGCTAATAGACAAGGTATCCAACACAGATTGGTACCAGATTGCCCGCTGGCAACTCGGGCAGGTTCCAAATGTTGGAACAATAATTAAAGTCATTTTGTGAGTTAAATTTATTTCTTATGTAGAATCAAATTATATGATTTCAACAGAGTTGCTAAAAAAACCTGTGCTTTAGACACAAGGATGGGAATTCCCAAAGTGCTCTGCTTGGCCTACCCCTGCATCTACTGAGGTCAGTGGGAGTTCTCCCATTAGCTTCAAAGGGAACAAAGCTAGGCCAAGGCTCAGCACCAGGTCTACAAAGGTATTTAGGATTCTAACTTCCACTGATTTCAAAGGAAGAACCCAACCCCAAAAGGTAAAAGAAAGTTAGATATAAAGAGAAAATTAAAATGGAAAAAGATACTGAAGTTTAATGAAAAAAACAAAAATTACACCCTTTTTATTGTGGAATTAGGAATATCTGCACATGTAAACACCAAGAAAACTAGTACTTCACTCCATGACAGAACAAAATTGAATTCACATTGTAATCAGCTCCCAGACTTTAAACCATTAAAAAAAAAATCTAATGAGAGAAATGTTACTGTATTTCATGGGTTATAAAATATAACTTTTAAGCATTCCATATGATGTGACTATATTACATATTATGCAGTTTTTCCCACCGCTGTACTTCCAAACACAGCTGAATGTTAGCATTTATGTCATGAAGGAATGTCTGGAGTGTTGTTGTTTTTAAATTAGCTTTTTTTATCTATCCAGACTTTTGTTACAGCACTGGATGCAGCTCAAGTTAAAGTTGTTCTGCTACCTTGTGGTTGTAACTTTAAAATACCATATATTCTGCAATCCAATGTACAGAATTATTGGATGTGTATTTTTATTTGTGGCAATTTCAAGTCAGTTAAACAAGGGTTTTACGTCATCCTGCCCAAACCTACATCAGAAGATAAATCCAATAGGCTCCTTTGGTTCAGATTCATTTTCATTCATCTGCTCACTATTTTAAGTCCCAATCTTCTTTTCCTCTAGGTGGTTCAGAAGATTGGTTATGTGCTTTCTAAACTTTCACTTCTAAGCTGGGGTTTCATTCCACTGCAGGCTGCAGTGATCAAATGTTATTCCAATCTGATTACTGTTGGGTTATCCTGGTATTTAGCGACTTTAGTCCCATTCCTAATGGATGAGTGTTCACATCACAGAATCTACCACTACAAGTACCTTGTTAAAGATTCCATCAGGGAAGGTAGGGACTGAATAGATATGGCTGCTGAACTATCCTCTCACCCTTAGAGGCGGTGCCCAGCTCAGCTTTGAGGCATATTGACAGAGCACATATGAAAAGCTTGCCTTGTTGCCCTCTGTGTTGTACCAGTTCTGGTGACAGACTCTGAACAGAACACCAGAGTTCTGAGGCTGCCAGTCAGGGCTCCTTTCACAAACATGAAATTTACTTAACATCTTTTTAAAAGACAAAAGCAATGTAGAAACAGCAAACAAAAATACCCCACATCACCACTGTTCTCTGGATATGAATCCGTTTATAAAGTCATTACTTTGTCCTCCTTCAAATCCTTCTTCAAGAGACACTGCTGCCATGAAGCCTATGGAAAACCATCAACCTATTATGGGTAGGTACAAGGTCAGTAGGGACTTTTGATATTTATCTTAGCTATTTGGCCTGCATGAATGCACGTTATAATTGGTTAACCTCGGTTTTATTCCCACCATTCTAATTGTTCATTACCACCACTTGATGCATGTTGTCTTAAAGTATAAACTCTTTGAGGTATAGACCAACTTTTACACTATTTGCAGAGCACCTACCACAATGGGGGTACTAATGTAATACAAGTTGTGACGGGGCAGCTCCGCCCTGCACTAGCCCTGGAAGTGACAGACAGGTAGCTCTGTCAGCGGAAGTCCCGCCCCGCCCATACTGGGCATGCTTCAAATGCTCCAAGAGTATAAAAGGAGGGAACTCAGCTCAGTCTGGGTGGGCAGCTGAAGGACAAGGACCTAACTGGGTAGCTCCTGCAGAGGACCAGCCAACACCCTCACAGCTGCTTGGAATGGAGGCTTCTTCCGGCCGGCACGAACCCCTTCTGGGGGAGGAACCAGAGGAGGTGATGGCCCCGGAGACCCGTGGAGGACCCTGGGATTTGTGGGTGACCCTGACTCCCAAACCGGTAGGAACTGACCCGGGGTGGGTGACAGACCCCGGTAAGCCTCAGCATGTTTTGGTAGGACCACCCCTGCTGAGCCAGCAGTAAGGTCCTGCTGCCCTGTAGCCAAGGGCTAATTCCCTGGACTCTGGCCATTAGGCTGTGCTGCCCTGTGATGAGGGGCATATACCGTCACAGGCTCATTCTATGGACTCTGGCCACTAGGCCGTGTTGCCCTGTAGCCAAGGGCTAATTCCCTGGACTTTGGCCACTAGGCTGTGCTGCCCTGTAATGAGGGCTGTAAACCCTCACACATGTATTAAATAACATCAAAGTGGATACTTCATGGATAGTGCTGGTTATAGGATTTCTTTAGGATTTCCTGAATCATCATTATATTTGGATCTCTGTATCTATTCTAAGTTATTCTGTTCTCTAAGTTTTATATAACTGTACTGTCATGACCCAAGGTCTCAAATCTGGGTCTTCAGGGTTTATAGGAGCAGCCCTGCTCTAACCCTCCATCTGGCAGCCTGCTGATCTTTGCTTACCTGAGACCCATGAAGCCCAGCCCCAGTTTGAAGCTTCACCCCTGCAGTACTATTGGCGGAGTCGCAGAGCAGCTGATTGGCCTGCAGGGCCTACTTAAGCCAGCAGCAGGAACAGGAAACTGTCTGAACAACTGGGCATCACCCTGTTCTGGACTGTGTGCCTTGTGCTTCCTGGTCCCACAGCTTGATTTCCTGGCATCCCAACCCAGTGTTACTCTTGGCATCTTATTTGTGGTTCTGACCTCCATTTTGTCTCCTGACTCTGAGTTCCTGATGTTCTGACCTGGCCTGACACTGGCTCCTGATTTATGGTTCTGCTCTCCAGTTTGTCTTCTGCCTCTGACTTCCTGTTATTCTGACTCCTGTCTTGTGCTTGCAAACTCTGGCTCTGACTACTAGGTCTGGCTGCCCACAACCTGGTTGTGACAAGTACATTAATCAAAGGTAAAGTAACAAAGGTATCTAAATCCTTTACTGTAATTGGGCCAGGTTCTGATCTTGGTTACAACAGCAAAGTCAATTGAGTTATGTTGGATTTACAGTGGTGAAAATTAGACCTCATAGACTTTAAGGTCAGAAAGGACCAGTATGATCATCTAGTCTGACCTCCCGCATGATGCAGGCCACAAAAACTGACCCACCCCCTTTCCCTTGACTCAGCTTTTGAAGTCCCCAAATCCTGTGATTTAAGGACTTCAAGTCGCAGAGAATCCTCCAGCTAGCGACCCCCACCCCATGCTGCGGAGGAAGGCGAAAAACCTCCAGGGCCTCTGCCAATCTACCCTGGAGGAAAATTCCTTCCCGACCCCAAATATGGCGATCAGTAGAACCCCGAGCATGCAGGCAAGATTCTCCAGCCAGACCCTCTTTGACCATTGATACTATTTACCCGTGATGGCACGCTGTTGATTGATTGACTAAAATCACGTTATCCCATCAAACCATTCCCTCCATAAACTTATTGAGCTTAATCTTAAAGCCAGAGACCTGAGTCTGACCTATTAGTTTAGTCCATTTATTTATAGGAGGAAGTACTCAGACCCACATCCTCAAAGATACATAGATGTTTCTCTGCTCAGTGATATAATTCCTAACCCCCAGACACTCTGGACTCCTCAGCCCTGAGCTAGGCATGCAGGCTCCTCATACAATGCATGGGAGAGTTAGGGACCCAAGGAAGGGATTCTTAGAAGACAGCAAGTTGAGTAGAGAGTCACCTAAGCTACTCAAGAGAGATACTGAGGTGAGGTACGGAGAGGGGAGGGGCTCAGGTTCCTAAGCAACTGACCTGGTGTACCTCCCTCCACTTGGGATCCTTAGCCATGAACCTCTCCTGGAGTTAGGCACCTAAATCAGGTCAGCCACTTAGGCCACCTATGCCATAGCAGCTGAAAACCCCTCCCCTCCCTCTTCCTCACATTTGGTTATGTGCTTTCAAAACTTTCACTTCGAAGCTTGGGTTTCGTTCTCCCTCTCACTTGATACCCCTCTCACACTTATCTTATGTCTCCCTGTAACCCTGGCTATCTCTTGTGTGGGTGCTGTGCTATTAGCTGTGGGACAGCATCAGGGCTTAGGTGGCTTTCCAAAAGCTGACCAGCAGCAATTCAGGCATCTAGGAGATGTAGTGGCAGCTGAGTGGAAATTTTGAAAATGTCAGGAGCACCTAAAAGGTGGAGTGAGGTCTTAAAGAGGGAGAGAGGGCCCTAAAGACCTTTGAGAATCTAGGCCTTAATGTCCAACTTTTAAATAGTCTTTGAGGCTTTTCTTGATACTGAAGCATAGTGGATAAATTATGAGAAAAATCAATTGTTAGACTTTTACTGTGAAACTGTCTGTTACCTAGTGGTATCCCAATCACTTAGCTAAACTGAAATAAAGTTGCACATCATACGAATCATTGTAAGTTTCTGAACACTCATACCTCCAAGAACTCTTCATCCCCTCTAACTGACTCATTTTTCACTTACTTCTAAACACAGTATGAAAGTGATTTCACTTGAATTTTATTAGTTCAAAAAATTTAGTTAGTGAGCCTGATTTTAGAGGTGCTGAATCCTCTGAACTTCTCAAGATCAGGCACTGTGGACCAGATCTTCAGCTCATATAATATCATTGAGCTAATTAAAAATAAATAAAACAGGTCGTCAGATTCTAATCTCAGTTTCACCAGAGTATATCTAGTGACCTCTCTATTGTAATCAAGATCAGAATCTGCCCCAATTCAATTTAAAGAGTTTTATTTGCTATCTTACCTTTGGGTTTAGTGGAGCTATGCCCATTTAAACCAGCTGAAAACCTTTTTCCCAATATTTATATCTCACCCTGTGGGAGTAGTCTGAATCAATTATAATCAGTTTTCAGATACTGGAATAAGACAGTTAAAGACATACTAACTCAGTGTTCTAGTTGCTAATACTAACTTTCAGGTCAAAACCTGTAGGGAGATCAGTTGGCAATAATTTATCAGCACTGATACTGATGATGATCATGTTAAAAGTATACAATGTTTATTTCATCTCCTTAATTATCATATTCCAAACAGGACAGAGAAGCCATTCCTTAAAAACCTGCATCAAATCGGATTAGTTAGATGAACTATGCTCATCTTCTTGCACTTTATATAGAAGCACATATGTCGACCTTCTCAATGTGTTTCTCTCTTAGCATTATCCATTGCCTCAACAAGATTCCCAACATCTGCAACTTCTGATACTTAAAGGGGACAGCCCTGGAAGTTCTTGTTTAAAAGAAGTTAAGGAAATGCCCATTATTTTTCACTTCCTCAGACAGGATATGATGATTTTGAAGCACTCAGTTGTTCATATGTTTCTACAGTAGTTCTGTGCTTTCTAATGCAGAAACAAATTGCTACTTTTTAAATTTAGGGCCAAACCCCATTTTTATTAACAGGAAGTGCAGTTAGCACTGGGGTGGGAAACAGAGCAATTCCAACTGCTGATGAGTTAACAGACTCATCCTGCCAGCACAAGATGATTCAGAGGGAGCAGCTGCACCACCTGAAACCTAAGGCCCATTAGCTAGAAAGAGCATTTGGTTCTGGCTAGAGCACACTACAGGTATCAGCAGACCTGCTTTCAATCAGGGGACTTGGTGAGGTTCCTTGGTATGTAGAGCATGTCCTCATGGGGGCTGATGTAGTTGGTTCCCTCCCGAGTGCTCACAAGGGCGAGGTTGGAAGCAGCTCTGCTCCAAAATGGGGTAGAACTTCCTATCTCCTTTTCCTTCCATTAGTGTGCCTCTTCCCAAATCCACTTATATGAGGATGCCAATGGAACATCATAAACTGATAATTCATTACTGAGACCCTGTCCTTTTCCCCACCACCCTTGCTTTATTATTGGGTTACAGTGGTTTCTGAAGGCCTCACTCAATATTGTGCTAGACACTGCATGTACAAATAGCAAGAATCCCATCCCCAAGTTGCTAAAATTTTATATAGACAAGAGAGTCAGACAGTAGGAGAAAGGAAGTACTATTATTATCCCTGTCTTATAGATGGGGGAGGGAGACATTAAGTGACTTCCCCAAGCTCACACAGGAGGTCTGTGCCAGGGCCAGGAATTGCACTCATATCTGAGTCCCAGTCAAATGCTTTGTCCACAAGGCACGGCTTTCATTTGTTCACCCTCTTGTTCTCTCTCTTATTCTTAGTGTAAGGCTAGTGTGGAAGGAATTGTTTTCTCTATACAGCCCTGATCCTGCATCAGATCCTGCAGGTGGACCCTGTAGCATCTACTAATGAGCAGTCTGGTTTCAAGATAAACCCTTCATTATAAACTGTAACTATATACAGAAATGAGGTAACAAAACTTCCTGCTACTCTATGTAGTTGCAGCCTTTGACTATCCTGCCCTGGGCTTCTTTGTTTCTGCTTCCCAGCAGGAAATGTCTCAAAGGAAACCAAAGGCTGCCTATGAGTCTACAGAGTAAGTTCTCCAGGAAGTGGTGAAGTGCCATATGTCCTGTATGCTATCTTCCCTTTTTTAGATTCCTTTTCAATGTTCAGAACTAAAATAACAAACTATAACATACATAAACTGATTTAACAATCCTTCAGGTTGCTTTAACATGTTAATATGCCATGATCAGTTTAGAGTGTTCAGCAATCTTCCCAATCTGCTATACTGCAAAACCCTCTTTAGGCAAGTCCTTGTTTGTAAAAGACCATTCAGCCTTATGGTCAATAACAAGGTCAATCTGTGAATTATTTTTGACATGTGACTTTTTTCAGCCAAGTTCTCAGGAATCTTGAGTGGATGCTTATAATTCCTTTGTAAAATGTTGCCTTCATCAGTGATCACTGTAGCTTTGAGTGGCCAGTGTCCACTTTGCCAGATTCTCAAGAGCCTTTGTTTTTTAACTGGGGAAAAGGTCTTGTTCCTATATTGTCATATTTTTGTCTGATTGTACATGCCCAGTCTTTTTTTCCTCACCATAACTGACTTCTCAGCCAGTCTTTTTTTGTTGCATATCTGGTAATCGGGTACTTTACATAGAGCAGTTCAGCATGTGACTTTCACACTTTAGTATTGTAGCTCTATAATAGATTCATAGATTCATAGATTATAGGACTGGAAGGGACCTTGAGAGGTCATCGAGTCCAGTCCCCTGCCCGCATGGCAGGACCAAATACTGTCTAGACCATCCCTGATAGACATTTATCTAACCTACTCTTAAATATCTCCAGAGACGGAGATTGCACAACCTCCCTAGGCAATTTGTTCCAGTGTTTAACCACCCTGACAGTTAGGAACTTTTTCCTAATGTCCAACCTAGACCTCCTTTGCTGCAGTTTAAACCCATTGTTTCTGGTTCTATCCTTAGAGGCTAAGGTGAACAAGTTCTCTCCCTCCTCCTTATGACACCCTTTTAGATACCTGAAAACTGCTATCATGTCCCCTCTCAGTCTTCTCTTTTCCAAACTAAACAAACCCAGTTCTTTCAGCCTTCCTTCATAGGTCATGTTCTCAAGTAGTAATGTAAAGTAGTAGTTCTCAAGTCTCATGTAATCAAGTAGTGCTAAATATTGCATCCATTGTCTTTTGACCAAATTTTTCACTATACATCTTCACATTCAACTAATCCATTGGTTTGAGGATATCTGGGACTATGTCCTGTGACGAACGTTGCACATTTTAGTAAAGTCCAAAAATTCTCTATTCTTGAACTGTGGTCTGTTGTCAGTTATTACTTTTCTTGGAATTCCATGATGTGCAAATACAGATTTAATGTGTCTTGAAGCTATGGTATCTTCAAGTGAGACTACTTTTGGGAAATTGGTAAAATAGTACATTATAACCTGGTGATCATATCTTCCTAGGCTGAACATATTAATTCCAACTTTGTCCAATGGAACTAAGAGCTATTTGCAAAATATCATTGATTCTTTCTGCTGGGAATCTCTGTACTTCTGATATGTTCCACACATGGGTGCTGGAACAATTTTTTTGTGGGGGGTGCTGAGACCCATTGAACCAAGCTGTAAATCCTGTATATAATGGAATCTACTTCAAGCCAAGGGGTGCAGTAGCACCCCCAACACTCATAGTTCCAGGGTCTATGGTTCCACACCTGCTCATCAATTCTTTTATGTCACTATTAATCTGTGGGCAGCTTTGTTCATTCCCCGGTGCCCTTCATGTATTTGTCCAATAATTTTCCTTCTCATCCCTGTGGGAACCTTGAACTGTGACCCCCTTCAAGAGCCCTCCTGAGATCATTGAAAGCTCCTTTTTAGAGTGGGAATAGGCCTGTTGGTAGTGTTGGGTGGTTTTTTTTTTTTTTTTTTCCTCCATTACGTATAGTTGATATCACTAATTGTAGTGTTTCTTCTTGAGCTGTTTGTCTACAATTCATTCCATATGCCTGGAGATACAGCACATGATGCTTTTATCATGTTCACGTGCATGTTTACTTCTTGTTCCACATCATCAGGCTGTACATTATCAGATGTTGCATATGCTCTTGAAAGCATGTCTGCCATTACTAAGTGACATCCAGGTTGGAATTCAGGGTCACATCATACAATTGTATTTTCAAACATAGTCATATCTTTGATGGTACTCTTCCAAGTCCCTTTTTGAGTTCTGCAATCAGTGGTTTGTGATCAGTTTCTGCTCTGAAGCATAGGTGCATTGTGAGAGCTGTAAGGTTAGATACAAACTTGCTGACATAATGCAACATGCTTGGCTGCCTTTGAATTCCCTTTTTTATTTTCAGATCTCAGCATGTTCAGTATTGCCTGAATTTTTGATTCATCAGGCAAGATTCCCTTTGAGGCCAATGTCTCTCCCAAGTATGTTATTTCTATTGTCTGAAACTGACATTTGGCCTTATTCAGTTAAATGTTATTAGATCTTGCAATTTCCAGTACTCTCCCCATTCATTCAAGAGTGGTGCTCCACCAAATTATTATGTCATAAAAGTCACACATGGCTCATTGGATGATGAAATACTTCTTGAGCTGAACAAACATATTCCACAAGCGTTAGGGAGCAGTATTTGCCAAATGGGGTGATGAAAGTGCAGATCTTGGAGCTCTCAGTGTCCAAGAGGAACTGCCAAAATCCTCCCAATGCATCTAATTTGCTGAAGAACTTGGCTTCTGCCATCGCAGAAAATATTTCACTTCTTGTGAGCACATGGAAACATTCTCTTTATGTTTTGTTCAGCTCCTTAGGGTCCATACATAGCTGTTGTCCCCCTCCTCTTTTCTCTACAATCATGGAAGAGTGAACCCTATCCGTTGGTTAGGCTGTTCTCTGAATTTTGCCATCTGCTGATGTATTTTGCAAGCTCTTCTTCTAGCCTCTTTCTTAAGAGGAACTTTTCTTGTAGCATGTAGCTCACATTCTGCATCTTCTCTTAACCGTATATTGTATGTTACTGGCATTCACTGTTTCCTGTGAATACATCTTCATATGATGCATTTATACTTCACTATTATGTTCTAGGTTGTCCTTCTATTTCTACGGTATTCATGTTCTTAATGAGACCAAGTACTTCACATGTGTGTAGGCCCAAGACTGGTTGCTTGCCTTGGTGTACCATCACATATGCTTGGTTTATCGTTTTCTTTTTATTTAAGGGTCAGTGTGCACTCTCCCAATACTGGAATGGTTCTTCTACAATGGCCTTCCACAGACACTGTTACATATCTTTCGATTCCTATTATTACATTTACCTATGCCCCAGGCAGTGTCTATCTTGTTTTGTCACATAAGTACCATTTGCGCCCATTTTAATTAGCCCATCTTTTGAGTTTTCAGCCTCCTCCGCTACTGTGCTTATAAATAGTTCTTTCTCTTTGCTTGACAAATTTTTATCTGTACATAATACATGCACTGTCCTGCATTATGGTTGGGTTTATTACAATTTCTGTATTTCCCAGAATGCTGGACATTGCCTATATTTATGCTGTTTGCCACATCCGTGGCATTAGTTCCTGCTTTCTGTTTCTATACCTTCCCTTGGTGGTTTAGCTATGGTAATCAGTTATACGGTCAGTACTCTTCTCTAGGCCTTTTATTTGTGTTTCAATTTGTTCTGCTGCTTGCATAAACATTTGCCCTTTCTAACATCAAATCCATCTCCATTAGTAACTGTTCAGACATTTTTATTGTTACATCCCAGGATAATATGGTCTCTTAACATTCCACATTCATAGAACTGACTTTAGTTTTTAAATCTATGGCAAACTCCTCTATTGTTTCTCCTTCATTCTGTGTTCTCATGCTGAACATATCTCTCACAAATAAGATTTTTTTTCCTAGGGACATAGTGATCCTCAAACATTTTTCATTATTTCTGCAAAGCTCCCCTCCCACCCTCCACGGAATGTGCTGTGTACATCTAGGGCTTCTGTTAAGAGAAGAGCAATCTTTTGGTCATCCTCCAGTTTATTTGCCCCTGTGGCTTCCATATGCAGCTCAAACTACTGTTTGAGCCATTTACCGTCATGTTAAGCAAAAAGCATATTAAGAAAAATGGAAGACTTGTTTTGATCGGCATAATCTATATGAGGGCTGAAGGACCAATCGATCCAGATGATTATTCGTTTCCCCTGAATCTCAGGGCTGGTGGGAGAGTTACTTGCAGTTGTTGTATAGGCTCTGTAGTAGCCATTTCAATGTTACCTCTCAAAGGGTCTTCCAGCACATTGTGACTTCCCCTTTTGGTACTATGTAGCATCTTTATGACAAGCAGACTAGTTTCAATGTAAACCTTTATTAGAAACAGGAACTATGCACATAAAAGAGATAACAAAACTTCCTATGTAGCTGCAGCCTGTGACTGCCCTGGCCTAGGCTTCCTCCCCACCCCACAGCAGGAAGTGTCTCAGAGGTAACCAAAATCTACCTGAAGAATGTACAGGAGGTGTGGCATCTCTATACTTTCTGGAGACTTACTGTATAGCACAGACCCTTGTGTCCATATGAAGTGCACTGAAATGAATGGGCTCTGATTGTGGAATTATATTTGTACAGTACCTAGCACAATGGAATCCCATTCTATTTAAGGTCTTAAATACAATTAATTGTGATTTCTGTAAGAAGGAAAGATGGGTCAGAATCGGCCTGATATTTGAAAATGCACTTTCTTCTACAATAATCAAAATCATATTGCATTTTGTATATTAGCCAATACATGTGTATATATAAAGCAGGCAAAGCAGCACAACATAAACTTTACTCAATTTGAAAATTGTGGTTTGACTTGAATTATATATACTACAACTTCAGAATGTGTTGGCGAATCTAATGTAGTAGAGTTTGTAGGTATAATAATAGTCTTATTCATTTGTCACTTCAGTATAGTGCTGTCATTGTGAAACATTTGCTGAGGGGTGGGGGTGAGCAGGTCTTTTTTTTTTTCAGGCAGATTATAATTTTAATACCTAGTTCTTATGTAGCACTTTACAGTCAATCTCAAGCAATAGAAGTCACCAAGGGATTTAGGCGTTGCAACACAGAGCATCATGGAGCCTAACTTTTAGCCACCTAGAAAATCATAGGAACAACACTGTGATCCACAAAGCCAAGTTAGGTGTGTATGCTGTCTACATAATGAATAGGGAGAGTAGGCTCGTTAGAATGCAATCTTCAAAAGCCAGCACAGTAGGCAGAGAGCAGGCTAAGCTACCCATTAAGAGATGCCAATGAGAGTGGTGTGTCCTAAGCCACGGCCATCTTGTGGACCTAGGGGCCTCCATTCAGCTTGGATTGGGTGCCTGTTTCTGCTTAGAGCCACAAACAGGCACCTCTCTCCTGGAGTCAGGCACCTAAGGCATTTCTTGCAGGAATGTGTTAGGCATCTACCTTGCTCCATACAAAATAGCTGCAGGAGAAGGACCTGCTGTAAGGATGCAGGGCCTAGAACATGGGTCTGTAGAGCCTGGGATGGCTGATGTTCCCACAGTGCCACCAGGAGGCCATGCAGAGCCATGGCCAAGGAGCATTGGGGCAAATAGGCACTATAGGAAGTACCACCCAGTGGTGCCAGAGTGACAGTACACTGCAGCCCTCTGACTGGCCAACCACCCTATTTAACCCTGAAGGGTGCTCCAGGAAATTGTCTGGGCAACAACAGAGACTTCAGGCCTGCTGTGACTCGTCTCCTGATCTCTAACCCCAGCGTGACTTGGACCCCGATTCTTGATTATTGAACCCAGCCCTAGTGACTCCTCTAACCACTGCTCACTGACTAACATCCCTGATGTGTGGACTCCAGCCCAGCTGTGACCACTAGGCCAGACCACCTACACTCTGGGCCCTTATAGGCACTACCCACTTTATAACTTTTAGACGAGTGATTAGAGCACTCCCTTGGAATGGAGGACACCCAGGTTCAAGTCCCCCCTCTCTACAAGATGGGGAGAAAGTGGTGGGAGACCCCTGTTTAAATCCTCAGAAGAGAATGCTACCCACTGAACTAAGGGCTTTTCTGATGTGGGGCTCCCTCAGTCTCTCCTGTTGAAACTGTGCCTCTGTGGATAAATAACAGAAGAGTGACTAGGCCAGGGAGACTGAACCCTGGGTCTCCCACATGGATGCCACTGGACCACAGAATCATTCCCTCTCTGGCCTAAAGACTGTTCTACTGTGGATTAATACTTAAATAGTTACTGGGTTAGAGAGAGGGTCGTGGTAGGGAATGACTCCAAAGCCTGGTGGTTAGGGAGAGACTGGGTAGGGGGAGGGCTCCACCCAATAAGAATATCCCATAGTTTAGTATTTAGAGTACTCACATTGGTTGTGGGAAACCCCTGTTTTAATCCTGCCTCCCCTTCCAATTAGGAAATGCAAACTTACTAGTGAAGTCGCTTGCCTAAAGCTACTCAGCAAACAGATATTAGAATGGAGGTGCTCCTGCTCCCAATCCTATACTCCTTCCTCTAGAGTCTAGACTCTAGTTCTGACTGCCTCTTAGGCTATGACTGCACTGGAGAGTTTACAGCAGAGCAGCTACACTAGAGTTTACAGCAGTGTAGCTGCAGCTATACCAATGTAAGCTCTCTAGTGTAGCCACTCTAAGCTGACAGAAAAGAGCTCTCCCATCGACTTAATTAAGCCACCCCTAATGAGCAGCAGCAGCTATGTCAGTGGGAGAAGCTCTTCTGCCAACATAGCACTGTGCATACCGGTGCTTAGGTCAGTGTAACTTGCATTGCTTGGGGGGGAGGGTGGCTTATTCACACCCCTGAGTGACATAAGTTATACCCACATAAATGGTAGTGTAGACATAACCTTAGGTTTACAGCATTTCTCCCTATAAAATTGCTCTTCAAGCTCTTTTGAAAGTCTCTTCTACAAAAAGCCCTGCAACCCACAAAAAAGTAGATCAACTCAAAGTACTGTTATTTCATGGAAAGCTTTTGATTTTATTTTAAACTTCCTATTAAGCAAGCATTTATCATGTAAGTCTGTCACTTCACCATATGTATGAAAACAGCAGCTTTGTTTTTCTGGAATACACCTGCTCCTTGACTATTGACTGAGGACATTTCCATACTCCTGAGTGCAATAGGATTTTTCACTAAAGTCACTGTAGTGATGAGGACATCATGGCCTCTGTCAGTCAGGATCCAGTTATGATCCTTCAAGTTCTCATGACTGTACAGGGGAGAATGATGAGGGAGGGCTATGGGCTGAAGGTATAAACAGGCTCTTCACTGAGATAGCAGTGAAGCAACACCAGCAAAGCCTAGCAGTGTACAAGCCCATACCCAGGCTTCCTGGTGCACTTGGGCAGCAAGCCTGTGCTGCCATGGCTTTACTGCTATTGGTACCCAAGCTAGCATGTGTTTAATGTGCTGCAATCACAGATCTGATTGCCGTGTAGACCTAAGTGGCAATCAGACAGGAGGAATGTCTTTGACAATGCACAGGGAATCACAAGACTGGCTTGTACAACAAATTACAAGCCTATACTGATGCTGAGTAGCACTCACTTTAAGTAGTCTCAGTGAATTGGGCTATGCATGTGAGTAAGAGTGACAGAATTCAGTCCTGGGAAGTTTGGCTTAATAATAATGTAAATCCATTTTGTTTTCTATGTGTCAACACCATCCTCTACAGTCAAACTTTGGTGACAAGACTTTGCTAACTGAGACTCTGACTTCCCCTCCCACTGAAACAGATGATAAATATGGTCTGGAAAGTACTACACAAGATTTGAGTGATTTCATTATTGAAACCTAGAAGTAATAACTCCATATATTAAAAAAGAACCTGTACTTTACATGGGGCAGCAGAGCCATGACTGGAGAATGTTTGCAATACTGAAGCAGTGCAGGCTGTTACAGATTTGAGTAAACCTTGGAAGTAACATTTTATCCATAGAGCATTGAAGTGTTTTTTTTTTTAAATCTTCAATGGATTTTTGTGACTCTGAAATATTGTATTTAAAAGCCAAGTTACAGATAGCCACCTAATAGCAGCTCTTCTATTAGAACAGTAGCTCAGTGGAGCCTAAAGTGGTTAACGACAATCTTACTAACTGGAACTGAATTGTCAGTGTATCACGGGACTGTCTCTGGTTGTTAGTTATATTTCATGGAAGGATACAGCTGAAAAATAGACATGAGACCTTCCCCTAGTGAGAAAATGTCCAGTGAACTAAATTCGGACTAAGATTTTATCAAAGTTCAGGAAAAGTAAAAGAATAAGAAAGAACAAGGATTGCAAATGAGATTACACAATGCTTTCGTTTTCCAGATGCTCTTGTGAATGAAAGGTCAGATGAGCAACCTAGGTTTGATTAATTATGTAAAGTAGAAAAACAGTTTGAACACAACAAAACTTCAGAAGAGAAGCATATTGTCTAAGTGTTAAATAGATCTGGAAAAAATAATTAATGTTTAATTTTTGTTTGTGCAATTTTCAAATTTGCTGTGTTTTCATAAACATGCAAGACCAGTTCTAGATTTGGTATAAGTGGGTGAAGCTCCTGCAAATCTCGGGTAAATTCAGAGAGGCTATAAATTGTGATGGAAGTTACGTTAAGTGTAAGTTACTTAGAAAACAGGGGAAATTTGCTTGCAAAATTAATGTAACCCTCACACCAAAGTTAGGGGGTATCAGGGGAATGGGGTAGCACATGAAGCAACAAACAGGCATTTGTGGATTACAGTTGTTTTGTACAAACATTGAAGACTTTATGTACAAATTAGACCACTTCACACACACCCTGGCCAATTTATACTTATGGGAGCAGATCCTCAGATGGAGTAAATTATGACAATTTACATTAGATGGGGATCTGTGCTAATATGTCCCTTTATATCACTGGGTTTGGCTGGAAGTATGAGGTGTTTTGAAATGGCAAAACAAACCAACAAAAAATCTGCACACCATTCAGCCTCACTTAGGGCACTGACCAAGTCACACCCTCTTTGCAGCCATTAGTCCAATTACTAGCCAAGAGTTTCTTTTTACATCTGGATCCTCACTGACAGAGTGAGTTGTTTAATAGCAGTAATATTGATGTGGCCAAATTATTGGAATCAGGTCTATTGTTTACTCTTTAACACCTTTATAAAGATAAATTGTAGGTGCAAGATTATTTAGAGGGGCAATAGGTAGTAGACACTCTTGGAGTAGAATAAGACAGTAAGAATACAAATCTTAAATTATATATGCATATGCTGGGTGAGACTCACATAGGCTTACAGTTGTGGAATTTATATATTAATGTTGTAACTAGATAAATTCATGGAAGATAGGTCCAACAATGGCTATTAGCCAGGATGGGCAGGGATGGCATCCCTCGCCTCTGTTTACCAGAAGCTCGGAATTGGCTACAGGGGATGGATCACTTGATGATTAACTGTTCTGGTCATTCCCTCTGGGACACCTGGCATTGGCCACTGTCAGAAGACCGGATAGACGGTAGATGGACCTTTGGTCTGACCCAGTATGGCCATTCTTATGTTTATGTTTATATGTTTTAGGGATGCTTTAATTCCACAAACACTTGTATAATAATGTTAGGGTCAATTTTTTTTCTTAATTATTCCTCCACATCTCATCAACATAAAAGAGCAAAACTTAGCAAAGGAAGTTACTCTTTCAACATAGGAATTGCAACTGACCAGGACAAAAGGTGGAAAGTATAAATATATATTTACAGGCTATTAATCCAAAAACAAAATCCAGAACTTGTCAAGTTTTGCCTCTTTCATGCAAACTCCAAACTCGGTGACTAAGTTTTGCCAAAACAAAACCCACCCTGACTTTCCCCAACTTATATACCTGAACAATGGTTATATATTTAACTGTTCCTTTACACAGAAGTCATTTTTGCATGGCCTAGTGAAAGCTTTATTTTATTTTTGGCTCCCATTACTTCAATTACATTTATGGTCTGTCACTAGGACTGGCTTATGCTCTGAGATATCTACGGGGCCTCTTGCGTGTAAAGCGAGCCTATGTGTTGCTAATGACTTGCTTTTAAGTGATGGGCCTTAGCCATAAAGGTCAAACCAAGATCTAAATTTTCCAGAGTGGAGAGGATTTTCATTCTAACTATACTGAACTTTTGTTTGCTAATCTTCAGTCCTGTGTGATTGTACAGGACCTTCTACATCCATCATAAAAATGTAGAGGCCCAGGCCAAAACAAAAACTTGCCTTCTCTTTACCATGATGAGTGGAAGGGAAAAACAAAACCAACAAAAAAATCCAAAACCAAAAAATGTTCCAGGTGAATGATGGTGGGAAGTTTTTTTTTTTTTTGGGCTTTGGCTGTACACTATAAAAAGTAGAAGGAGCTCATGCTTAGAAATCAGGCCAGGGGACCTACCTCTACTGTAGCCAGGGCCAGCTCCAGGCTCCAGCCCACCAAGCTTGTGCTTGGGGAGGCACTCCGGCTCTGGCCGCTGGGGAGAGCTGACCCCCGGCCGGGCACGCCACCCTCCCCCTGGCACTCCTGCTGCCCTACCCCCCCACCCCCCTCCGGCCGCCGGGGAGAGCAGAGCCCTGGCCGGGGCTCGCCGCCCTCCCCCCAGGGCTCCGGCCACCCTCCTCCCCCCTCCCCCCGCGCCCTCCCCCCCGTGCTGGGGGTTGGGGAGGTGGCCGGAGGCTTTTTTGCCTGGGGCGGCAAAAAAGCCAGAGCCGGCCCTGACTGTAGCACGGCTTTTATAGTCACTACAGGTAGTTGCTATTACAATTGAGGTTACAAAACAGTTTTCACTATAGCCCCTATTTTCATTTGCTTGTTCCATTCCCAGACATTTACATTGAGGGCTGAAGTTTTCTATACATGGTCTTCATTCAACAATGAGTTTCCCCTGGAAAAATCTAAACTCTTTAGGGGAGAGTGAAAAAAATACCACTTTTCCCATTGCCCAGATACTAGCAGGGACCAAGAGTGTGTTTCCCTTCCCTCCCCCTCCCCCCCATGATTGACTTGACATTTTCTGGTGGATGTAGGCCTGGATTGCTCAAGCCTTTATCACTGAGGTCGGGATACTGTAATGCACTCTGACCGGAGCTACTCACTGTGGATGTTTGGAAATAGAGCAAGGAAGAGCCAGCCAGAAAACAAACCCACTGGAGAAGCTACAGAAGCATCTTAAGCAGGGATTGCTGCATTGGGAAAGGAGTAAATGGGTCCCAGCTGGGGCCACCCCATTTCCCCCATTCCCAGAACTGTGCATTGGATGGCCCCTTCCTCTGGGGGAAACTAAGATCATGCAGCATCCCTCCTCCCCTCAGCCATGTGAGCTTTGGGAAAGAAACTGCAGGGAGGAGCCAGCCAGAGACTGAAGATGGCAGGGCAGTTGAAATAGCAATTTAAGCAGGGAATGACAAACACTGATAATATTTTTCCCCAGTTTTGACTGACTTTTTCTGCCCTGTTTGCTCCAACTTCTTCCTGCCCCCTTCCTCAGTCTTCACTTGCCCCTTAGATTTCTTTCTAAATGCTTTTCTCCCTGCATCCCCGCTCCCTACACTTGTCATTCCATTTATCTAACACCTAACTACCCCCCCCCCACAAAAAGATTGTGAACTAACATGCTATTTACCATCACCTTGTTCACTTTGCTTGGATGTTCTATCTTTCCACTATTGTATGTCCGCTCAGTTCCTGTCCAAAAAGCTTACAATTTAAACAATCTACTATATTGTGCAGTGTATCGTATAATGGGGGTCCCAATTTTGTTTGTTACTTAGGCACTACCATAATGAACAAGATTAACAACATTGTTCAACTGAACAATGTGGCCACCCACTACTTCTGAGGAGCCTCAGATAAAAAGCACATGACAGAGTTCCAGACATTTCACTGGCTATAATGTGTGACTGGATGGAATTCAAGGTGTTGGTTTTAACCTCTAGTATAAACCCCTCAGTGGTTTGGAATCTAGTTACAGGAGAAATGGCTTCTCTTTCCATACCACAGGTGTGATCCTTTGGAGTCCTCGGAGTCTAAATGGGAGAGGATGGCTGGCAAAGAATTTTTGGTAAAGGTCCATCAGCTTTGGAACTTGCTCCCATCCATGGTACATCAGAGCCTAGATTCATGAACTGTCTGAGAACACCTTTTCTTGTGGGCATTTGGGAAGGGGCAGGGCTTTTATAAAGACTTTCAATAGATAGAAGTTTTATTTGCTTCATTTTAGCCCTAACCAGAATCTCTTTTCTTCACAGGGGTGATTTGGAGAGTAAGAACATGACTCCACTGCAACAAAAACAAACAAAAAAAGCATGTTCTTCATGTGGGTTGGCTAGCCCACATAGTGAACTCAGGTTAATATAGCAGTGAAGACACAGCACATCAGCTTTCAACTTGGGATAGCAACTCAAGTTAAGCCTATAGCGGAGCTTGGAGTTGAATTCAAGCAGCTTACCCAAGCTAAAAGCCAAGTTACCCTGTCTTTACTAACATTTTAATCCAAGTTAGCTAATGCAGGTTAGCTAAACACATACAAATTACCTAAGGGTATGTCTACACTGAGAAAGGGGAAAAGAGTAAGTGCTTTAATATCTCTGGATCCAAGGCACAACCACAGTTTTTGGCCCAGACTGATTCTCAGCTACACCCAATATCTGCTATTTGAAGAGAAAATCAATGTCCATGAGAGTTTCTCTGAAGATGTGGACCACACCACAAAAGACTGCACAAATCCCTAATTTAGGTGATCAAGGAAGAGAAAAACAGAACCATTATCAAATTCATGTTCTACTAAGATCACTATTTCCTCCCAATGGAAAAACAAAAACAACGAAGCCACATAGCAACAACTCTTCGGCATCTTTTATCCACATGATTCCACAACTGGTAAGCTACAGGCAGGGGATAGAAATCCATTCTGTGATACAAATCCTGACTTCTGCAGTGTTGTACAGGTGTAAACTGAATGCAAAATTTGGCCCAATGTCAAATTTAACCCATATGCAGTAGTTATTTTATCACTGCACCTAGCAGGAAAACTCTTATTTTAGTGCTCTAGAATTCATGTAGCACTCAAAGGTTTTAAACCTCCTGATTTATTTAGCAATTTAATTTAATTTCTACTCTTAGCATAAGGAGTTAATAACACAATTCAGCAAGCAGAAAACCTTTTGGAATTCTGTAGTAGTAGGAACCAGTGGTGTGCTAATTTAGTAATTGTAGATATCCCAGCTTGGTATCGGGATTTTAGCAGTAGCTCTAGTAGTAAGTCACGCAAGATACGACCTCGGGAGCTGCTTCAGACTGTGAAGACTACTATATTCTGTTACGGAGATAGCATACTTTGTACTTCTATAGTCCACAGTTATCTTCACTATCTTAAGTAAATTCTCAAAGATATACTGCAGGTTGGAGCTGGTGAAAAAATTTCCAGAAGATCTTTTTTGTTATTGTTGGAAAATGCCTTTGAGAAACATGTCAGCTTTGACAATTTTATTGTGAAAAGTGTGTTTATTAGGCTTGGAACATTCCCACCCTATTGGAAGGCTGAAGCTTTCCAACCTTATCAGCATGGAACATTTCAAATTACTTGATTCTGGAAGTTTGAAATTTATAATATAAATAAGATGTAAAATTTTACATTTCAATTAATGGCTTTTTGGGGGTTTTTTTGCCAAAAGTTTTGTTTTGTAGGAAATTTCAAAGTTCTTTGGTTTTGTCCTGATTCAGAAAGAAAACTATGTTTGAAATGTCTAAATTTCATGTGGAACAGAAATTACAAACTTTGACCAGCTCTCCTGCTCATCCACAATCACACAAGCTGCCATTACTTATCAAATATATTTATTTAAAAGTGTCAAGGAACTGCCTTTACCCTTTAACATGCAAGGAACTGGTATATATCATTTACACATAAATTGATTAAATTCTGACAGATTTCTCATGAACTACTGTAGTTAGATCATACTGGCAGAGCAGTTTGGGGAAGATCAAATTGTCATTACCCATCCTGTACCTGTTTTCTAGACAAATCGAAGATCTGTTTTTCTAGTGTATAAGACAGAAGGTGATGAGCAATTTTGGGTGCCTTAAAGAGGCCCCATTTTCAGAAAGTGCTGAGCACCCACACTCTCAACATCGGGCCCCCTTATAAGTCCACAGTCACACAAACTACTATAGCTGATCAAATATATTTTGTTTTTAAGTGTCAAGGGACTGTTGGCATTTCCCACGAATTGGCTCTGCACATATAGCTAAAACAAGTAATTCCATTATTTAAATATTCCAGGTCACAATATCAAGTGGCTTCCAATTAAGTTTCTTCTAGTAGGTCAAACACTCTCTCAAAGACAAATATTTCATAATTATTGCTACTTATTAGTTTTGTCAAGAACACCAATCAAGAATCAGTACCCCATTTCTCTAGGTCTTGTAGAGAGAGACAGTAAGAAGATCGTCCCTTCCCTGTAAGAAGGAACAGGTCAACCAGACAAAAATACTTGGCAAGCATCTATCTATATCATTTATATACCATTTATCAATAACCATGGTGTCACGGCACTTATAAGTTAAGTGATCTCAGTAAGAGATACCAACCATATCAGGAAACCAAGATAAGATCAGCTGGGAAGACCTAGGAAAAGAGACTCGAGTATTGCAGTTTTGTTCTCTTCTTCAGAGACCAATAACATAACAGATCAAAAGGTCAGAAACTAAATATTTAAAATGGACTTTCATTTTCCACTCCAAACTGCTACATTAGGGTTACAGAAATTCCATGCCTGATGGGTCAGGCTATAATAAAAAAAAATGGGAGAAACAGAGTTCAGCATCCTTCCTACCTCCAACCCTTAGCAAGGTAAGATTCAAATTCAGTTATGACATTTGAAGGAGCAACTCCATTATGTTAGGTCTGGCCCTATGGCATTTATTGAAAATGTGCTTTTTCTGCATCAGCCACAAGATGGGAGTGTTGACTTTTGAAGTTGTGCTGCAATATTTATTCCTCACGCGATGCCAATGAAAGGACTCTGAGAAAGTGTTTTGTTCCCTCTGGAACAAGTTCCCTGTGCCATAAATGAAATTGGAGTTATTTTTAAATAAAATCTAGGATATCCTGAATTAATGAAATAATGCAGAGTCAGTCCATTTCCTACTGTCAGCCTATGGTGCAAGTGTCAAATGATCCTTAAATGAAGTTAATCCTCTTAAGTGTCAGATTTCTGCTATAAAATTCTGGACCAATTTTTATTCAGTTTTGATTTGACACCTTTTCAGATAATGGCTTCCCCTTAGCACTCTCATTTGGCTGTAAGAATAAGTGGAGTAACAGCTCAAACCACTTGACAGTATATTTGCAGGTCAGTAGATGCAATATGGGTGGAAAGCAGCTTATTTTCTAAAATGCCTAGATCTGGGTAATTTGAGAAGTAATAAATTTGTAAGGTGATTAAATTTACAATTCTCAAAATTTTTGGAAGAATGACAAATGCGACATTACAAACAGCATATTCTTCATTAAAGAGTATTAGAGGAAAGGTCACCAGGCTTCGGAATAAAGCGATAAAGTCCCAGTAGAAACAATATATATAGGAACATCTCCCCACTTCAGAAAACTACAGAACTGCAGCAGGGATGTGCCTAAAACAAAACCACAGATCCTAAAATCCCTGACTGGTGGGGAAGTTTACATCACAATCTTGGATTTGAAAGCTTTCAAACTCTGGAAAAAGGGGGTGTCTGGATTCAAACTCTGTGACACAAACATGTCTCTAGGTTCCAAATGTATCATCCCATTTTATCACCAAAATATGTTAGAGGCTGTCCATTGCTTTTCTGATCTATATATTTTTTTCCCTTTGAAGAATCTTTCCCCCAAGGTGCAGAGAGAGGGAAACATTTGCAAAGAAGAACACCCATAAATTCTGTCACCAGTCAATGGGATTTGTGTATCTACAGAACCACCTGTAGGCAACTTTGAAAAATTGCTCAGAATAAGCAGGCACATTTCTCTCAAAACAACTGGTGCTAGCAAAATAGGTACATCTGAATATTAGGGCAAAACATGAGCATTCAAACAAAATCACTGGATTGGGTCAATGGAATAATTTCATAAATTAGGATTGGCTACTGCAGTGATTCTCAACTTTTCCAGACTACAAGACCCCTTTCAGGAGCCTGATTTGTCTTGGGTACCCCAAATTTCACAAGGACTCTGGTGGCACCTTAAAGATTAACAGATTTATTTGGGCATAATGCATCTGAAGAAGTGGGTTTTTTACCCACAAAAGCTTATGCCCAAATAAATCTGTTAGTCTTTAAGGTGCCACCAGACTCCTTGCTGTTTCTGTGGATACAGACTAACATGGCTACCCCCTGATACTTGGTACCAAATTTCATCTCACTTACCTCTGGCTTTGGCTTCTGCCCCATGCGATGGGGCTCGGGCTTTGCTTTCTGCCCTGGGTCCCAGCAAGTGTAATACTGGTCCTGGCAACCCCATTAAAACGAACGTGCCCACAGTTTGAGAACTGCTGATATAGTATATAGAACAGTATAAACAAGTCATTGTTTGTATGAAATCTTAGTTTGCTAGTGCTTTTTCTGTAGCCTGTTGTAAAATATCTAGATGAGTTGATGTATCCCGTGGAAGTCCTCGGCATGCCCCCAAGAGTACACGTATCTCTGGTTAAGAACCAGTCAGCTAGTGCCTGCCAGGGTTGGCTACAGCTTGGAAAAGTACCCGTAAAAGCTACTATGATTTACAAATGGCTAGGTTTTCAAAAGAGTTCAGCTCCCATTTCGGCACATAAATGAAGTGACCACATTTTCAAAAAGCACTCAGCACCCAACACTTCACCTTGAGAAAATCTTGCCCATTCACACTCAGGGTATATCTACGCTGCAGTTGGAGGTGTGATTGCCACTTGGGCAGACATACCTATGTTATCTTTGTGCTGCTGCTGCTGCTTTTAGCTGCTCTAGCTAGATTAAACTAGCGATGTGAGTATATACCCAGGATTCTGGGCAAGCTTGTACATTTTGTGCTGAAGCCACGTCCTTGCTGCTATTTTTAGCCATACTAGCTAGGTTAAAGCTACATAAGACCAACCATATTGTGTCAGACCAATGGTCTCTCTAGCCCAGCTTCCTGTCTTCTGGAAATGGCTGGAGCCAGATTATTTAGAGGGAATGAACAGAATAAACAATTGTTGAGTGATCCATCCTCTGTTGCTCACTCCCAGCTTCTAGCAATCAGAGGTTTAGCGACACACAGAGCATGGGGTTGTGTTCTTGACCATCTTGCCTAATAGCCATTGATGGAACTATCCCCCATGAACTTTTCTAATTCTTTTTTGAACCCAGATTATACTTTTGGCCTTCATAACATCCCCTGCCAACGAGTTCCATAGGTTGAGTGCATGTTGTGTGAAGTAGTACTTCCTGAAACCTGCTGCCTATTATTGTCATTCGGTGACCCCTGGTTCTTGTGTTATGTGACAGGGTAAATAATACTTCCTTATTCACTTTCTGCACACCACTCATGTTTTTATAGACTATCATATCCTCCCTTAGTTGTCTCTTTCCTAAGATGAATAAACCAATCTTTTTAATTGCTCATTTTATGGCAGCTGTTCCATACCCCTAATAATTTCGGTTGCCCTTTTTTGTACTTTTTCCAATTCTAATATACCTTTTTTTGAGATGGGGCAACCAGAACTGCATGTCATATTCAGATGTGGGTGTATCATGGATTTATGTGGTGGCATTATGATATTTTCTGTCTTATCTGTGCATTTCCTTATGGTTCCTAACATTGTTAGCTTTTTTGACTGCTGCTCCACATTGAGCAGATGTTTTCAGAGAACTATCCTTGATGACTCCAAGATCTTTCTTGAATGGTAACAGCTAATTTAGACCCCATCATTTTGTATGTATAGTTGGGATAATGTATTCCAATGTGCGTTACTTTGCTTTTATCAATCTTCAATTTAATTTTGCAGTCAGTTTTGGTCTAAAATATTCTGAACAATTTGTACTGTCCGCAAACTTTGCCACCTCACTGTTTACCCCCTTTTCCAGGTCATTTATTAATATTTTGACCAGCACAAGTCCCAGTACAGATCCTTAGGGGGCTCCACTGTTTACCCTTCTCCACTGTGAAAACTAACCATTTATTCCTAACCTTTGTTTCCTGTCTTTCATGGATCAGTAACTGGTTAAGAGGACCTTCCCTCTCATCCCATGACTGTTTATTTTTCTTAAGAAACTTTGGTAAGACTAATAGATTTGTAAGGTCATATGGGACCATCGTGATCATCTAGTCTGACGTCTGGCACATTACCAGGGCCGGCTCCAGGCACCAGCTTCTCAAGCAAGTGCTTGGGGCGGCCACTCCGGAGAGGGGCGGCAGGTTCAGGTATTCGGCGGCAATTCGGCGGACGCTCCCTCACTCCGCCTGGGAGTGAAGGACCTCCCCCCGAATTGCCATCGCAGATCGCGATCGCGGCTTTTTTTAGATCGCGATCGCGGCTTTTTTTTGTTTTGTTTTGGTTTTGGTTTGTTTTGGCTGCTTGGGGCGGCCAAAACCCTGGAGCCGGCCCTGCACATTCCAGGCCATAGAACCTTACCCACCCACTCCTATAATAGACACCTAACCTCTGGCTAAGTTACTGAAGTCCTCAAATCATGGTTTAAAGACTTCAAGTTACAGGGAAGGTACCTGGTACCAAGGTACTTTGTGAAAGGCTCTCTGAAAGTTCAAATACACTATATCAACTGGATCACCCATGTCCACATGCTTGTTTATCCCCTCAAAGAATTTTAATACATTGGTGAGGCATGATTTCCCTTGACAATAGCCATGTTGACTTTTCCAACATATGATGTTCACTTATGTGTCTGATAATTCTGTTCTTTCCTATAGTTTCAACCAATGTGCCTGGTTCTCAAGTTATGCTTACCAGTCTGTAATTGCTGTTTAATTTTTAATTTGTTCCAAAACCTTCTCTATTGACCTCAATCTGGAACAGATCCTCAGATCTGTCACCTGAAAAGAACAGCTGAGGTGTGTGAATCTCTCTTACATCCGCTGCAGTGAAGACCGATGCAAAGAATTTATTTAGCTTCTCTGCAACAGCCTCATCTTCCTTGAGTGCTCCTTTAGAACCTCGATCATCCAGTGGCCCCACTGTCTGTTTAGCAGATATCCTGCTTCTGATGTACTTAAATTTTTTGGTAGTTTTAGTGTCTTTTGCTAATTACACTTTAAATTCTTTTTGGTCTGCCTAATTATACTTTTACACTCGACTGCCAGAGTTTAGGCTCATTTCTGTTTTTCGCACTACAATTTGACTTCCATTTAAAAAAAATATTTCTTTTTGTCTCTAATCTCTTCATTTACTCTGTTTAGCCATGGTGGCCTTGTTTTGGTCCTCTTACTGATTTTTTTTTTTTTTAAAGTGGGCATATATTTAGTTTGAGCCTCTATTATAGTGTTTTAAAAAAGTTTTCATATGGTTTGCAAGCATTTCACTCTTGTAACTGATTCTTTTAATTTCCATTTTACTAACCTCCTCATTTTTGTGTAGTTCCTGTTTTTAAAGTTAAAAGCTACTGTAGTGGGCTTCTTTGGTATTTCCCCCCTACAAGGATGTTAAATTTAATTACATTATAGTTGCTATTACTGAGTGGTTCAGCTATATTCTCTGCTTGGGCCAGATTCTGTGCTCCATTTAGGACTAAATCAAGAATTGCCTCTCCCTTGGTGGTTTCCAGGGCTAGCTGCTCCAAGCAGCAGTTATTAATGGTGTCTAGAAATTTTCTCTCTGCATCACGCCCTAAGGTGATATGTTCCCACTCAATACAGGGATAGTTGAAAGCCCCCACTGTTATTGGATTTTCTGTTTTTGGAGCCTCCCTAATCTCCCTGAGAATTTCACAATCACCATCACCATTCTGGTCAGATAGTCAATAGTATATTTGTACTGCAATTCTCTTATTATTCAAGCATGGAATATTTAGTCAGGGAGACTCTATGATAATATTTAATTCATTTAAGATTTTTAATATGTTTAACTATGTTTTCTTCCATATATAGTGCCACACCTCCATCAGTGTGACCTACTCTGTCATTCCTACATATTTTGTACCCTGGTTTTACTGTGTACGATTGATTATCAGCAAGTTTGTGATGCCTGTTATATCAATATCCTCATTTAATAGCAGGCACTTGTGTTCACCCATCTTAATATTTAGACTTCTTGCATGGCTCTGCCAACCTGAGTTGGAATTCCACCTCTTACTGTAGCACAGACACATCCTAAATTGTAATTTTTTTTTAAAAAAAGGTTCTATTTCACTTTCTCCCTCCCCATAACCCCCCACGAAAGGCTATTGAACTAATGATGCATTTAAATTAGTTTTGAATGTGGCCATGGTAAGGAAGCAGAATCCCCTTTTTAACTAAAACCAATACACTGTTTAATTAGATATTCCAGATATAATCAATAAAGACCATCTTTTCAGTTACGATCACCAGTTTGAGCTAACAAGATAGATATAAACAGCTGGAAATTACTGAAGTTAGAAGAGGGCTGGCTAATTGAAAACTTGTTTTTTTTTTCCCCCATCCACACTTTGAGATATGCTAAAATTAACCACCTTTGGGTTCCCATCTTTTCTGAGCAGAGCTGTATTTATAGTCTTGTGACTACAATATCATCCTAAGTGCGCACATTACAGATAAATTGAAGAGGTAAGATTCTGGCCAGCAGTGGGGTTTGGGTTCATGCTGCAGCTAGCACAAGCTATATAGCGATGCCCTGATGCCATCATGTATTCCCTATGTTTCAAACCACCAAAGTTGCCCCTCTCTGTTTCTCCCATCTGGAGGGGAACTGTTCATTTCTCTTCAACTTGATGCAAGCAGTAGCAGGGCTGCACAAACCCATAAGAAGCAACGGAAAGACAATAGTTTTGTGGCAAGCAGTAAAGGGGCTGAATGCAGCAGATTCATTTGTGCTTTCCCTGCACTCCTGGGCTTCCAGGTAAACCTGAAACTAGGACAACTTGTTTTCTTCTTATTGTGATCCTACTGGAAACCTGATATTGTGGGCTCTCTAATGATAACAAAGTACAGATATAGTCACAGGACATGAGTCTGAAGAAATATAGGCCTCAGAAAGACACAGTATTACTTTTAAAGAAATGAAAATAAATCCCAATAAAATCAGTTCACTCTCAAAAGTGAGAGAGAAAGAAAAAGGCAGCTTTCAACATTTCTGTGGCAACGGCACGCTCTGGTCCTTCAGCAGTTTCAGCAAAAGGTGATTTTCTGCAGCTGTTTATGAGCTGCCAGGCTCTCTTTAAAATGCAGTTTTATGCTGAAAATGGCACCTTATGAGACAGCTCTGTTTTCTTGTGCAAATCCAGAGTTGGATCTGCTCATTTTAATGACAAAATAAAAGTTTTACAACCTTTATTTCCTCCAATACAGCTAGCTGAGATTCTTTTCCTCCTTGGCCATCAACTGAAGTATTTAGTAAGCTACAATCAGTTACTCCTGTGCAAATCCAGTCACAACATCAAGCCCAGGTGTAACTGAAGGAATATTTTGAAGACAACAGAGTTTGTGGAAGGGCATACAGGCTGTTCAGGGCTCCTGGAGGAGATGCTGAAGCCCTGCCATAACCTGGTCCAGTCATGCCCCTGAAAAAAGGCTCTATTGAACCATCCTGTTTATTTTCCGAGTGGAGGAGAGGATTTCTAGCTAGGACTCAGAGCCAGTTCAGGACGATAATGCCAGCTAGTAGCTGACCAGGTGCTGGGTTATTCCCATGAACAGGGAAATCTTGGGGAATAAAAAGAGCTATTCTGTTTTCTTAGTTTGTCTTGATTTGGGAACTATAAAGCTACATGAAAGGAATGCAGCCAGAGTCCCAACCTGCTCCCCTCTTCCATGCCAACACAGGAGAGATGAGATGAAGCAGTCACAGAGGCATGCCTAGTTACCATGCAAGACTGTGCCTGGTGCTAACACCCAAGCAACCTCAATTGGACCTTTTTTAACCCAACTTCATGACAGTTATAACTTAAGCCCCCAAACCATATGCCCTGGATACTGAGTGGAAGTGAAAAAAAACCCACAGCAGTTTGTCTTAAGGGTAAAATCCCTTCCAGATCTCAAAACCGGTGATCAGTGTAGCCCCGAGCCTGAGAAGAGGTCCAGCAACATTGGAAAATGTAAGACTGAGCGCTGTTATTTGAATTTACCCACTTGTTTATTTATCTAATCCTAGCTTTAACTATTTTTCAATACAGTGGAATTTTTTTTTAGAATTGTGGTACAGTATATTAATGCAACACTATGGAGGTCTGAGAGGTGACAATAGTTTGCAACAGCTCCTACAGGCATTTGAGTTGGTCACGTACAGCAGTTATCTACAAGTGGAAAAAAAGTCTGACTCTTTTGAGACCTATTATGAACTGTAAAAATTCAGATATATTCTTGATTCACTGAAATCACTGGGTGCACAAAGTGATTTCATACACATTGTGTAAGCTCACAAAATGCTGAGAACTGGAACTAAAACTAGCCAGCTAATATTGTGCAGAAGTTGTGCAGGGCAACCACGGCACTAGTGGAACAGCATTCCAACTTGTTTCCAGAGAGAGCAGATGCATGTTTGGGGGGAGGGAGGAGGAGGGGCTATGCAGAGGACATATTCAGTTGGCATGGCATGGTTCCTCAGCTTTCCATGATGACCCACAGCGTGTGTGGGTGGAAGAGAACATGTAAGGGTTGGTGCTGTGGGAACCACTGTCATGACAGGGGTAGGAATTCTCTTAAGAGTTTGCTGCAGAGTCACACTCCACCCATCTGCCTAAAACCTAGCCTGGCTACTTGTACTGGGATATGGATTTGAACTTTAATCCATCTACCTACCTCTAATACAGAGAAGGTTATACATCCCGCCCCACCAGAATTTCAGGCAAGCTTCTGTATTCAGACAACAAAAATCCAGTTCTTTCAGGAACTAAGAGCACATGCTTTCTACAGCTCCTAAAAATGTACAGGATCTGTTTGCTGTACAACCACTGAGCTGCAGCCCAACGATAAAATTTCTTAGAAGAGAAAAATTAAATCAATTCTCTTCTGTTGCTGGGGTAAAGTTGGTCAATAGCTGATACTCCAAAGCATCTCCATCAACAATTTATGAGATTTATTCAGTTTATGCGAAAAAGCACTCCACAATCATCAGTACACAGCGATGGCCCAACAGGGTGTTGCTAACTGGATATCATTTAATAAAAGTTTTTCAAGTGCTCAGCATGCTTTCATCAGAGGGTGATTTTTGTTTTTATCCTTGTTTTGTATGAACATTAGGAGGTAATCAAGAAGTTGTAAAAGTTGATGATTTATGAAGCTTTTCAAGTGGTGGGTACGATTCCAGGCTAGAGATGTTGCTTATATTGATCAAATTGTTGGTAAAAGCATGATAAGACTATTGACTAAAAGTGCTATTAAAATGGGTTTTTATGGCATCCTGCTAAAGAGATACAGTATTATATGTGGTTCAGTTTAATAGTAGGCTTAGTCAACATGGAGAGCGTTTATAAACAGCTGATAGGGGCCTTAACTTCATCAAAAGTTCTATAACCTTTTGTCAAAGCCTCAGTGACTTAACATAATGTGCTGTGTGTTCAGATGCAAGAATGGAGTCACACTTAATCTTCCTCAGCAGCTACAGAAACACTCCCATATCTACTCCCACATTTCTCAGGCTACCCACCGATTCTTGTCCCTCACACTCTTCCCTTTTCCTGTGCCTTTTGGATTTTTTTTTTTTTTTTGGTCTCTCTCTCTTTAATATGTTTATTCTGATCTACTGTTCTGATTTCTTGGCTCTCTTCTTATTTGATTGATTGCTTTTTCAGCAACATCTCCTGCCCCTCCCTTAGGCTTCTACCCTTTGTCCCCTTTACCTCTGTTCTCGTTTTGAAACCAAGGGAGACAATGAGATTGCAACTGCACCCTTTATGTAGAATCACCTGTTTTCACCTCTCTGTCCAGTCTCCTTTCTGAAGTCCCAAAACTGAGCTTCTCATTCACTATCTACTGCCTCCCTTCTCTATCACCAGTAACTACATGATCCTTCTTGTGCCCCTGGCTTCTCTCAGTTTTGAAGACACTTGACTCTCCTCCCTCCTCCTCTCCCCCAAATATCTAGTGTTTTGGTAAGTCCTTACTGCAAAGAAAGTTCTGGAGAGCATTTGGTCTCTTACACTGAATACTGTTACTTTCTCCTCTAGTTATTGATATACATCCAATTCAAAGTTCTACATCCTCATCATCACTGCTCTCTCAATTTGCTAGTTATTGGTTAAGAGAGATAAAATTCATATAGCACACATAGTGCTCTAGTGCACATACCTTGGATTTCTAAAACAAAACTAACTATAGCCTCCTGCTTTGGGCAACTCCCTTCTTGTGGCATGAAAGTTCTCTTTGGAGGTGAACTTTCCCTTAAAAATGTAACAGGATTTTTCAGATAGAAGAATTTTGAGTCACCATAGTTTTGGGATGAGATCCAGTTTCCATGACTCATTTATATCATCCCAAAACTTGAGTGGCACAAAATTCTTCTATCTGCAACACAAGTCCAATGTTATCATGATTTGCATATCCAAATAGGGGATTGATCTGAGACTTTTCCCTGGAAGTCTGGTTACTACTAGAGCTACTGACCCTCTGGACTTCTTTCTTGCAGTCTTTCCCCCTGTCTGGCTCATTATATGCAATCTACCTCCATCTGCCTGAGGGTTGGCTCTTCCTCAGAGCTGCCCCAGGAGTTTCCTCCTCCCTTTTTTCTTCAGGGTGAATCACAGGAGACAACTGACCTCCACCCTGCAGTTGTCCTCTGTCAGCCTTTACAGAAATCACCAAACTCTTCCCCAGCTGAATGTGATAATTGAATTGAGTCATCTGATCCCCACCTAAACAGGATCAGCTTTTCCAGAAGCTGATCCTTCACAGGCGAGGCTGAGCCCAACTCCTGATAAAGGTCCAGCCAACTTCTTACTCTGCCACAACAGGGAGAGTTTGAGTAACGTCTTCCTCCTCAATGTCTTTTCTTTCACGCAGATCGGAATGAATAGATCCTTTGCTATATGATAGGCAAGGAAAGCCAGCACAAGTCTCCACTAGATGTATGTGTAGAGCACATGCTCTGTCAGCCAGATCCTCAGCAGGTGTAAATCAGAACCGCTCTAGTGAAGTCAGTGGAGCTCTCGTGACGTCAATGATTTATAACAGCTGAGGATTTGGCCTTGTATGTGTTGGGTGGGGAGCTGTAAGAAGGGAAAAGTTTCACTATAATATTAGAAAATGCAAGTACAACTATTGTGTGTACCACTTGCACTAACATAACTCCAAGCAGTGCTGTTAATGTATCCAATTGTCATGTCTCTTGTGCATCAGTCTAAACACTGCTCTTTGGAAAAATCACTGCCTTCTGGCTAAGCTAAAGAATTTTACAGCTTTGATGGCAAACAATAGAGCCTTTGAACTAGAGATGTGCAGCCACGAAACTATTTATGTATAGGGAAAAGTGACCCACTTCTCCTAGGAACGTGCCCCAATTTAATCCACTGGAAAAAAACTGAATGGCTATTTGACCTACATTTTTTGAAGTAAGAGGTGAGTGGCAAACAGGAAACTGCCCAAATGGTTCAAGAAGCAGCAACACTTATAGGTCACTGGTTCCATAGGCAAATTTGGATTTTGCCTCTTTCAAGAGGCAGAGATTAGAAATGTGCAGCAACTATGTGCCAAATACCTGCAGTACCTCCACAGTGCTTCAATCCACTATGCTGGAATGTCTTTCCCTTAACTTCTGTCTCTGACATCCCAAAACCAACACATATCTCATACTTGACAGTACCACTTACAGAAAGGACTTTATATTTCCAGGACAATGCCTACAGTCAAGGCATAGCAGTTGCTGATAAACTATTTGCCTTATCTAGCATTCTTTGAACACTCCCAAGGTTCCGAGGAGTTTAATCTGGAGAACAAGAGGGTACATCTCATAGTACAATCTAACTAAAATCTAAGGCCATAATACCATTCCCTACTAGAAGTGGGTCAGAAGTATAATATTCAGTTCTGGGTTAGTTTGAGTTAAAGCCTGAGCAAAAGCAAAGGTATGGGTCCAATTCAGCCATCTTGAATGGTGGATATCTCAAATGACCTGGTGTTTTGAAGAAATTCTTGCCATCCTATGCTAGGTAAGAACCAGATCTTAAGGATAGCTACAAAGCCAAAAGAGGGCTAACCTGGATGTTCAGGCTTGACCCCCATCTCTTGTGCTATCTATCCCACATCTACCTATGGTCCTGATCCTTTTATTCTCGAGCAGGCAAAACTCCCACTTAAATGAACGGGTGCTTCTGCAAGGACATAGATTTGGAATGTAACAATGAACAGTCATTCCAGATACGTTCTTCATTGTGAATGGCAAAAGCTGCCTTTGTAAGCCACTTTGAAAATTCCCTAAGTGACACTTTTTCTTCAAGTAAGTTTAGAGCTTGGGGGAAAAAAAAGATGCCAGCTTCACAGCCCTGGAGAAGCTAAGCCTCTATCTGCAGAACAGTTATTGTTATTGCCTGTGTTTTACAAGGTCCTGCATTCTGTCTTGCCAGTGACGTTCTGCAGACACCACTGCCTGCTAAGGATGAGAGGGCAGTGCGGTCTCCATGCCCATTCAGTTCTAATACAGCTGATTGAATGACCTATTTGTGGAAAGCAATTCCAAGAAGATTGCAATTTCCCTACTCACGTTGAGTAGTGCCTTACTTCATGAGTAGAATTGAAAAGGAGGCACTGTTCAACATGAGTTAGGATATCATAACCTGAGCTGGAGTTATTTTTAACCCATGTGAATAAGCTATGAATTTTTACAGACTGATTGCTATTTGCAGCTGTTCCACACACTTAATGGAAACAGCTTTCAGTTTATGAGTTGCTCTCACCCCTGTGAAGTATTTATTTGGTTGGTACTCACTATTTGGGGTTCCAGGTATGTTACTGGTCACCAAAGTCAGATGGTATTGTTTCTGTTCCCTGATTTGATGGCCATTGATACCATGATATATACGGAATCAGTCCCTCTTAAAAAGGCAATTCATAAAGAAAATAACTGCATACACATAGGCTCAAATGTAGAGTGTGAGCCCCCAAATCATCTTCTTTGTTTAACAGATGCTGTACCCTGTCTGGAGTTTGCTTACCCATCACACACTGAGAATGACTGCAGCTAGATAAGAGACACACAAGGTGGGTGAGGTATCATCTGTTGGACCAAACTTCTGTTAGTGAGAGAGACAAGCTCTGTGTCTCCCTCACCAACAGAAGTTGGTCAATAAAAGATATTACCTCACCCACCTTGTCTCTCTAATATCCTGGGACCGAGAGCTATCACATCATTGCAAGTAAATGTCTCATTACAGTCATGTAGCAAGTAAGGTTCCTGAACTGGCTTCTCCCAGAGGGCCCTTTAAATTGCTCCCACCTGGCTGCAACAAAACTGGCTGCAAAGTCTCTCAAACAAACAAGAAATCACTCCTTTCTTCCCCTGCTCACCCCCAGCATTTCTGTAGGGGTGGAAGTTTTCAAAGCTCCTCCAGTTTCTTCCAGTGTCTCTCTCCATAATGAAGGAAGAGAAAGATTACATGCTGCCCTCTGCTACAGAACTTGCCTTGGCTGGCTGAGAGAGAGGGGAGCTTTGCTTCAGTCTATGCTACAAAGCTACTGATCCCAGGCCCTAAGAAGAACAGTTGTCAGAGGTTTTTCCAGACCCTTCCACTCCCCCCTCCCCCACAACTGTTACCCCAAGACCACTTCAATTCTCTCTTAGCATCTGACTGTGTCATTTCCTGGGTCTCATTCAACCCCATTACTCCTGGAACAAGACCTCCCTCTGATACTTTTTTTGCACTACTAGCCCAACTCTAATTCTGGACTACTCTGCTGAGACAAGGTTGTTTATTTGTGTCAGTTTTGGTGGTGGCTTTGGAGATATGGATCCTTAGTCTCCAGGAACCACGCTAGTGTCATCAACTCTTTTCCACACAGTGAAAACACCCAACAGATGGTGATTACTTTAGTCAGTTTTTACTGCACTTCTAATGAATTCAAGCAAGTGATCTGCAGATGAAGGGCTAACCCTTCTGAGATAGCCAGTCCCTTGCCACCCTAGAGAGACATCTTAAAAAGAAGAAAAGTTAAGATCTGCAAGCCCTCCACTCTTATGTGCTGCCCTTGTTCTAAGTGTGATGCAAAACACAGGTTTGTCACAATGACAGATTTACAGTCCTGATTACACATAACTTTCATAGTCCTCAAGAGTGTGCATTTGAATATGAATCTTTCGCAACAGAATCATCTTATTTACAGGAACAATGTCAGAAAGCATGTGGCTCACTTTTAAACCTAATGCAAGGATTTAGTATTAGAAAACGAAGCTAATTAATTCAAGATAAGAGCACTGACAGTTGTTATATAACAAAAAATAACTGAGATTGGTGGCTGAAATTAGTGGAACATTGGATTATTTGGGTTTAGCATTTTTCATTGTTAAAGTAATACTGTAAGATGAATAATTTAGTCAAATATAACTGCTAAATTCTGTATTTGGAATTTCCAGAGATTACTACTCCAAGAAAAAAAGACTTTTACCCATGGAAAGCTTCTTGGTAACACAGGATCAACGGAAGCATTGCATAGGCAAAAGTGGGCCCTGAGGTATCCAAAACTCTATTTTAGGTCTGACTTGGCCCTTCCTGGAGTTTCCATCCACTACAGCATTTATACTCTACCTGTAAAAGGGTAATGCTTTATCACCTGTGAGACCAGCATTAATTCTACTTCACAGTTTCTTTCTAAAGGTGCTAGCTAGAAACTGTGAAGTAGAATTAATACTGCTGGCACCTTCTCCCTAGAGAGACTGTACAGCTTGTGTCACATGCAAGCTACACAGTTCAAATATTAGTAACATTCGTTTGCAGCAAGACTTTCTTGAAATATTCCTGCACACTTTTTGGGGCTTTTCTGTCTCATTTAGCTCCACACCTCATGTGGCTCTTTCAGTTCTAAGTGCCTGGTTAAATCTGAAGCCACGTTTGTAGTGACAAAGTTGCAGCTGTTTCATTGCCTATGGGAAATGAGCTTGTGACCCAAGTCTAGTTCCTACTGAACAGATGCCTGGGGAACAAAAAGACACTATCAAAATTGGCAAGTTTTTTGGTAGTTCTTAGTACTGAACAGGCACAGGAGTGCCTATCTCACTGACCCTGAAAATGTTCCCTTGAGTCTGTATGTTGAGGGGATTGTGCCATTGCCTGTTCTGCAGTCTCTGGAGAAACAGAAAGTTTTAGTTCCCACATCTGTCAATTCAACATTTTAAGAATGCTATCCTCACAGTGGAAGGCTTTATGAAACCCTGGATGCAGGTCCTGAAAACTATTCCCATGAATCCTGAGTCCCTGGTTCACTTTGAGCTATCAAACCCTGGCAGCAAGCTCCACCTTTCCCCTGCCCCCTCTAAGCTGACAGAGCCCCATACATGTGGCTCTCATACACAGGGATTATAATGTCAGTCTTTTTCGTCTTGAAGACCACAGTCCAATAAACAATTAGGTACATGCTTAACACTATGCATACACATCATCTCATGGAACATCATGCAATTATTCACGTGCATAAAGTTAAGCACATGCATAAATATTTGCAGTATTTCCTTTGTCTAATTTTCTTGCTCTTGCTACCAGTTTCTTTACATTTGGGTAATCCCATGCGCGCCCCTCCCCCCCACACTTTTGATATTTTTTTAAACAAAGCTTAGATGTCAGAAGTAAATTGCTATACTAAAAAAGTTAGCCCTTCTGGCTTTGGCTCTACCACTCACTGCAGTTTACAGTATGCCTGGAATTTTTAGCATGGAAGCATAAAGGCCTTCTGTATAAAGGCATTTCTGCCCCATGCTGAAAATTTCACTTAAATGCACTTGAAGCAATGCTGACTGACTCCAATGCTAACATGTAAGGAAAGCTGAATGTTTCAGCCTGTCACAGGATCCACTCACCACAGGTGGCATCTGCTCTTGGTCACTCTGGGGAATAGTTCTCTTCCAGGTCTGACGCCTTTCCTTTTGGGTATCTCCCTCTCATTGTCCTCTTTCTTCTTCTGGGGCTCCTCTCTTGCTCTGGGTGCTGCAGCCTCCTCTTCGTGACTTGGCCTTCTGGCCAGGTCACTGTCCGTGTTTCCCCATTCTGGGGTACCAAAGTCTTTCCTAACAAATGGGTTCAGACAGTATTCTCATTCACTGCTCAGACAGTGCCACTTCCTCAGTAGCTGATAAGGGAACATGGGTCCACTCTGTACTCTGGGTTTCAGCTCAGGGCCCTCTAATCAGCAGGCAAGGTCTGCACTCCTATTCCTTGCTGCTTTCTCCCTGAGCCTTCTTCTCCATCTGGACTCCATTAATCCCTTCAGGGCAAGTGTGGGATGGACACCCCATCACCCAGCCATTCACTTCACAACAGTTGTTGTTTTTTTTAAGAAGAATTAATGATGTTTGGGAGCTGCTGCTCGAATTCAAACTGGAGTTAATTCATGGAAATCCTATGGCATCCTGTGCTGTGTATGAGGTCAGACAAACTAAAGGTGCCTTTTGGCTTTATACTCTACAAAATGCATTTGCATTAGAAGTAGTCTATACATTCAGAAGGGTTCTAGTATTAATATATGACACATCATATCTTAGGATTTGATCCAAAGCCCACTGAAGTCAACAGGAGTCTTTCCATTGACTTGGATCAGACTCTCACTGATTACTGAAAAACCCACAAACTCAAACTGTGGTTGAAAACTTTTAGTTTTCATCTCCAGAAATGTTCTATGTATATTACATGTTATTAAATGTTATTAGAGACAATCCACATGTACAAAAGGAAACATTCTCTTCCAAATTTAAGTATATAGGACACACTGCGTCAGGGCTAGAAGGACTAACACCCTTTCAGCTGAATGAGGTAGATCCATAGGCAGGTAGACAAGGAGGCTTACATAAGAACCTGTTGGCCTCAGTGCTGAATGCAGTGGGGAGATTATGATGACAAATCCTTCACACATAGTCCATGATCATCCATAGTGGTGGGTGAACCTCTGAGTTCAATTTGGTGCAGAGGTACACCCACGAGTTTAGATGTTTATTAAAAATATATGAACATCAGTTTGAAAATAGCGGGGCAGGAAATGACCCAAGTTTTAAAAATCTGGTTGCAGCCAGATATAGGTCCAAAACAATCTCTCTGAAGCTATTTCTAGTTACCATTGATTTTATAGGGCAAATATTTGTCACCACTAGCTGCTTCCTTGAACATGAACTTTATTTAAAATTAAAGTTAATCTCTACATTTTTCATAATCATGTATCCACAATTAGCTAAATTTTCATGAATCTTTACATATAGTTACTTATAACTAAACACACTTAAAAGTAGGAGACTTATTTTACATAATTACAACACATATGGTAATTAGCCAGGAGGTATTCGTTACTAGAGATTGAGGTTCACTTTGTATGATTTTTACAATAAAATCCTTCTTGTTTTTATTAATAGCTGAATTCCTCTCAAAGTCCTGCATTAAAATGTACATTTAAATGAAGCTTTTATATGCAAGGCATATAAACATATCTTTTTGATGAAGGGAAAATTTGATTTATGCACACAGTAAGTGCTTCTGGAATAGAGTTTTGTAGATTTAAGTTGCTTCAACTCCTGTACCTTTGAATAAAGAGTTACAAAGATATAATTCATCCCTAGACTAACCAGACGTGGCAATTTGGAACAAAATAAAACAGGAACCCCTTTCCCCACCATACATCAAAACTCTACACTCAAGTAGCTGTGTCCATCAGCTCCTTCTAGACCAGTGAGTCTGCTCACAGCTGCATTAGAAGGTATGTCTCTTTAACAGCACTGATTTCACATTGACATCTGTGTGTCTGGTCTTTGGCCAAATCCTGAACCCAGCACAGAGCCCAGGTATGTGATGTTTCTCCCATAATAGCTAGGATTGAAATGGAATGAGATCCCCACCCCAACGCTGTCAGTCTGCAGCAGAGGTGCTCCATCAGCTTCAGTAGCCTCAGCAGCTAATGCTCTATCCATCCCATAGCAGCCATCTTACCTACTCTGTATTAGGTGTTGCTGCACCCCAGTTCTCCCACTGACTGGCAATCTTCCTCTCATGGGCTGGGTAGTGTAAATTAGCTCTGTAGCTAAATACGAAAATCTCCATTCCCTCCAGGTTAAAAGAGAGTCCCAATACAAATGTTAGATAAAATGAAAATTCAGCTTCTACTCTGTCTCTATTCTCTGGGTAACAGCCCACCCTCAGTGGTGCATCCTCCTTCTTCCCTCTCCAAGGAGTGAAGCACTTCACCTAGCATCTCCTTCTGGGTCACACCCCTTCCTCAAGGGTCGGTACAACCTCCTCCATCCCCCTTTGATGCAGGGATATCATGGGTAAAGTGACATCACTTCTAGATGGCATCTCTGAATCAAAGGAGAGCTCATTTCTAACATGAGTTCCCTGCACTCTAAACAGTGAAGCAACCTATCCCCATTTCATTTCCCTCCCCACTACAAGGGCTACTTTCTACGAATGACTGTCATCCTCTTAGGGGCCTTTATCCCTAGCTCTTCCACAAACTTCTCTCCACAACCCCTCCCAGCATTCTCAGTCACAGGAAATCCCTCCTAGCACGTGCTATTCTCTCTAAATCTCTCCAATGCTGAGAAAAAAACTGCTTCTTATACCTGGCTTCTTTCTTCCTAGCAGGCCCAGGGGTGCTTGAACAATTTGTATAGTGGGGGTGCTGAGAGCCAATGAACCAAACTTGTGAACCCTGTATATGATGGAAATCACTTCAAGCCAGGGGGTGCAGCAGCACCCCTAGTTCCAGCACCTATGATCAGGCCTTACCCTGAGCCCATCAGCTTGTCTGGAAATTACCACCCCCAGAATTTCTATGTCTGAACTGATCCAGGAACAGTACCTTGCTGAGCTTGTAGCTTCCCCAAAAGGACTAGCACATCCTGTTATAGGGCCGTAGCAGGGGATTGCCTAAAGGAGCTCAGCTGTGTATTCCCTGACCATAACTTCACTTCTCTCAGCTCAACCTCATTCCTGTCTTCATTAGAATGAATGAGCCTCTCAGATGATTAGCTCCAAGACAGAGTGCAGACAATTGCTAGGGGAGGTGTTCTTCATTGACGTATTCTCAATTAATCATTGTATACCTGACACCAAAATTTGACCTTCATACTTGGAAAAGGCTTTATATTTTACACCTTCTTACACCCTAATAGGTAGTTTTTCTTACTAAAATCCATTTTACGGTAATCTAATTTACCAATCTGTAGATTACTGTAAACTACCATTACTGTAAACCACCTCTGAATTAAGTCCACTTTTGGTAATTCTTTGCTTTCCATACTCAATATAGTATAGTATAGTTGTGTATGGGTGTGTGTGTGGTGGGTATAGACAGAGAGAATTCTGTTGCTTTTGTTATTTCTTTTGTACTAGATTTTTGCAAAGTTAAAAATTAATGACAAATGCCACCATCTACCAATCATGACAAAATAAAGTCAAAAAGAAAAAATATTGTAGTTTTTAAGGAATAGGGAAAAAATTAAACTATACTTACAGTTATACCTTATCTATACTTTACCCAGCAGCACACACTTATTCCGATAACAAATACCTTATTTTTAGAAAGAATCTCCCAAATTTGATTTGTATTTCACAGTTCAAGTAAATAAGTAAAGCTTGCCAAATTTTACTATATAAATCCTATAATCTCATGTGTTTTCATAATAAGTATTGGAAAAATGAGACTTTTTACAGTGATTATGGTGTGCCTGCAAAGGGTTGGCTTCTGAACTCTTCTGGAAAAGCAAATATTACAAAGTGTAAGCACATGAAAGTATATTATCTAGGAAACATCAAAGAGGATTTGGGGTGGGGGAAGTGCATGTTTTATTTTAGGTTAATAAAATTTGGTCTCACCATTAAAAATAAGCTTTCACCTGTTGTTAACTTTCTTCTTGGTTACAATTGCCATTGTTTGAATGAAGAAGAAAAAGGGGCTGTTAGAAACTGTTTACATAGTCCAAGAGACAGGAAGGAGACACATATGTCTTTGATCAGAGCGCAGTTCTGAGCACAAAAACATCTCCTTGAATTTTGTAAATTCTAACAATGGGCTGCTAATGGGATTTTATTTTTTATTGATTTTATTTATTGTTTTTATAGCTCCATACAAATTATGAACATCATTTTCAACAGGTAAAAACATATACATTAGAAACTCAGGACTGGATTCTACCAACACATATGCATGAGAGCAGTTTTATTCATCTGAATAAGCCCATGACTGGTGCCTTAAGCCACTATTGCCATAACTGTGATTAGCAAACTTCGGATAACCAAATGATACACAAGAAGCAGTACAAAAGTAACCAACAAAACAGTCAAAACTAGACCAAAGCAAAGTTTTGTGTTCTAAATGTAAGAAGCAAGCCCATACTTTCAGTCTGAATTACTTATAGATGAAGGGGCTTTTTCTTATATAGGCGCCTATTACTCCCCACCCTCTGTTCCAATTTTTCATACTTGCTATCTGGTCACCCTAGAGTTAAGTAGGAGTATGCTTAATACCTAACTGAGGTACTGAGTTGGTGTTGTTTGCCCCACTGGGGCACCTGGCATTGGCCACTGTCGGAAGACAGGATACTAGGCAAGATGGACTTTTGGTCTGACCCAATATGGCCATTCTTATGCTCTTATGTTTGTCGCAACTTGCAGCAGTGTTGTTTCCAGCATGGTTAAGAGAATAAAATTAACAGTTACCAGAGGTAAAAGTCCTGGGCTTTTGGTGATGGGCCTTGGGCTCATGCAATAAGGTGAAACATTGTGGTCCTCAGAGGCCAAGGTCTCCATCTTGCTGCACCCCTTTCCTGCCTCATGGCGGTGGGGGGAGGGTGCTAAGGCTAAGAGAGAGATGAGTCCTGTGGGCTAGCTGAGGAGAGCCACCCTTTGGTATGGGTTATATGCAAAGGAGCCCTGTAATCCTGACACTAGTTATGGGTTATATGCTAAGGATCCTAGTAACCCCAGCACTGGAACCAATTAAATGCCTGGTGGGTGGGTAGCACCCCTCACCTGTGCTAAAGTTTAATAGAAGTTGTGGCCTGCTGCTTAATTCCATGCACGTGTCTGTCCTCATTTTGATGCTGTGTCCACATCAATGATGCCTAGACGGAATAGCACTCAGATCTGCTATGGAGACTTCTATAATTCAGAGTTATAGATTTTAAGGCCAGAAGGGACCATTATGAACATTTAGTCTGACCTCCCGCATAACACAAGTCTTATGATTTCATGCAGTAATTCCTACATCAAACCTATAATATGTTCCTAGGCATTTGTACAACATCTTTAATAGTCCATTAAGCCTGGGCCCAATCCTGACGTCTTTATTTAGGAACAGAAAATAGGATGAAAGTCAATGGGAGTTGAGGGCACCTTGAATACTCAGACTTTAGTCCTTATTTTGTTCCATTGAAATAAATCACAGTTTTGCCTGAATAAGGGCTGTATTAAAAGTGAGTAAGGAGTCTATCCAGAGAAGCAGTGACTCTGAAAAAGATTTAGGGGTCCTGGTGCATAATCAGCTGAACATGAGCTCCCAGTGTGACGCTGTGGCCAAAAAGGCTAATGTGATCCTAGGATGCATAAACAGGGGAATCTGGAATAGGAGCAGAGGGTTATTCTACCTCTATAGCATGGGTGTGACCACTGCTGGACTACTGTGTCCAGTGCTGTTGTTCACAATTCAAGGATGTTGATATATTGGAGAAGGTTCAGAGAAGAGCCACAAGAATGATTAAAGGATTAGAAAACATGCCTTATAGTGATAGATTCAGTGAGCTCAATCTGTTTCGTTTAACTAAGATAAGGTTAAGGGGTGACTATAAGTACATCCCACGGGGAACAAATATTTGATAATGGGCTCTTCAGTCTAATAGAAAAAGGTATAAAATGCTCCAATGGCTGAAAGTTGAAGCTATACAAATTCAGAGTGAAAATAAGGTGTACATTTTTAACAGTGAGGGTAATTAACCATTGGAACAATTTACCAAGAGTTGTAGTAGATTTTCTGTCACTGGCAATTTTTAAATGAAGATTGTATCTAGATATACTTAGATACACTCTAGGAATTATTTTGGGGAAGTTCTATGGCCTGTATTATACTGGAGGTCAGTCTAGATCAGTGATACTCAGACCTCAGTGGTTCAGGAGCCAAATTATCATTCAATGATATCCAAAAGAGTCATAGTCGTTTGAATTCATTGTTTCATTTACTATTTAGGTATACATATTATTCTCAGCAAAATGCTGATCAAATATTATTATTTTATCAACTACAATTGGTTAATAACATAGTAAAAGAATCCTGACTGGTTAATAACTTAGACTGGTTAATAATTAAATCATACAGTGTATTAATACCATGTGCTGCAATTAGACGCAGGAAACATTAAAGAGCCACTTGCGGCTCCCAAACCTCAGTCTGAGTGTCGCTGGTCTAGATGATCATAATAGTCCATTCTGGTCTTGGAATCTATGAATCTATGAAAGTTCTATCTATCTATCTAATTTCTACATCACCTGTAGCATCTTAGTGCTATTTACAGCACAACTATTTACTGTCAGGGCTCTTTTCCTAGTCCAAGTACACATTTTTGTTTTGGCGCTTAAAAGATATTACAAGATACACATTGCTGCCTGCTTGCATTAAGAATTGGCTCATCACTCAGGCGACTACGCTGTTTCTAAATCGTTAACATTCTTACTTGTCCTGCTCCTATCATTGGCTTTTTTCACAGACTGGTTTAGCTGAAAGATATTCACACACTTAAACTGAAACATTCACACTAAAAAATTCACTGTTCTCTGTTTTTTCATTTCCCATTTCCCCAGATGTTGTTGTTTTTTTCCTGGGGGGTAAGGAGGACTGTTTTGCACACAGCTTTCCTAGGAAGGCAGATGAACAGCTGTTTTCCTAGCTGACAACAGTGCTGCTGGCAAGGAGTGAATACATGTATCGTGACTACCCCGGGGACAGTCCAGGCAGCAGGAATTATATTTTATACAGTTTTAGAAGTAGCATTTTCATTCCTTACTCTCTTTCACTTTTTCTGTCTCTTTATCTCTGTTGCACACATCTATCTTCCCTTAAGAACAGCTGTGCTCATCATATACTACCTTGTACATAACATGGTACTGTACTTTCAAATCTTAGAAGGTGACAAGACTGAACAACTGTAAGATTGTAATGGCAAAGAAAATTACATTGTAAATTCTTCAGGGATGGGATTATGTAACTCCTATGTGTTTGTCCATTGCCTAGCATACTTTTGCCTGAATCTGACTGGCACTTCTGAGTGCTACATTAGTATAAATATTAAATAAATAATAATAATAGTTAATAAAACATTATAAACCAATATGGTTGTCATTTGGTTAGCACTCTTGCTAATTTGAAAGATTTTCTAAAATATGGAATAGTATTTTCTCACATAATTTATGTAGGAATGTTGGAATATGTTCCACTATACATTATTACAGATTAACTAACATAGACTGTTCATGATAATACCTTTTTTTATCTAGCCTGCTACTTTAAAGTAACACACAGACATATGTGTATATATATACATATACAAGTGTGTGTAAGGAGTGAATTGGTAAGAACGTAAATATTCTTTCTAGGCTCTTTAACTGGGACCTTTAAAATGTTGTTAACCTGGATTCCAAAAATGTATACAAAAAGTCATGAATATGTTGGTTATTTTTAGACAACAGCTCTATGTCACTGTTTGCTCAGCAGAGATGTATATTACCAAACACTGGTGAAAACAGATCCTAGTAAGAACTCAACAGACTTGTAAATGTGTTTTTAATATGTTGGTGGTGGAAATTCCAATATTATTAGTCTTACATGTAAATAGACAAGCATAAACACAGGAGGCCACATGCTCCAACTTTTCCTGTTTGTTATGACTATGCTTCAAACCTTTGCCATGCATAGTATTTAAATATTTTGCAGTTGCATGCAATTTAGCCTGAGAGTCAATGACAAGATATAATAATACTTAGCTTTCATAGAGTTCTTTCCACCAATAGATCTCAAAGTGCTTTACAAATTTTAATCTCACAATAGCCTGATGGGCTAGGGAAAGGTTATAATCCCCAATTCTAGGGATGGGGAACTGAGGCACGGGGAATATAAGTGATAGCATCAAGGTCAAACAGGAAGTCTAGGGTAGAGTAAGGAGTTGAACCCAGTCTCCCCATTCCTAAGCTAGTGTCCTAACCAATGGAGCATCCTTTCACCAGACTGTCAGCTGGTGTAAATCAGCACTCTTCTACTGAAGTCAATGACCCTATACTGATTTATACCTTTGGAGTATTTGGCTCACAAAATATACATTTACTTGGTCTCCCCTTATTTTTGTACTAACAACATTAGAACAAACTAAGATAAGTTGAAAAATCTAAGTTTCACCAGTTATATTGTTTAATGTTTTCGCACGTCACTCAGTGGGGAAAGTGCAACCAAACTGGCTCATTTCCCTTTCAGTTTATAATTGCTTTCTTTTGTTTCTCAGTTATTAACACAATGTTGTTGTGGTCAGATGTCCAATGCTACAAGGCAATACATTTTAAACATTTTTGCATTACTTTTTTTGAATATCATGGGAATTTTTCAGTTCATACTAGATGTTATAGCACCCCCTATAACTTTCACATTGTAGCCTTAACTACATTAAAATATCCTTTTAATAATCCACTAATAATGAAGAGATTCGTTAGAAATATCCTGACAAGCTGACCAAGGTTGGATTGCCCATACCAGAGAATCACATAAGGGGAAGGTGGGTTTAAGTCAAACTTATTTTCTCATTCCTTGGGCGGCAATGGCTGAAATTACGCACATGAATTCTGGGAATGAGGAAAGATTTGATTCACTGCACCATTACATCCTAGACTCTTACTGTTTGCCCTGATGAAATAAAAATGTAAATGTATTTGAGTCACAAAGGTGTGAGTAGAAACTGAATTTTACCCAAATTCCAAGAGAATTGTCAGTTTTCCAGTTGTCATGGGATTGACACTCACCACAGCAGCTTGCAGATGTATATGATCTTTCCCAAGAGTGACCAGCCTGGGAGAAGATCCACTGTAGGGTGTGTTTGATGTAGAGGATAAGAAAGTATATAGGCTGAGGACTTTGTGTCTCTGAAAATGGGAGCATACATGGTTTTACAAAAGCCTAGTGATCTATACAACCTGTGCAGCATTCTCACTCCTGGGGCATTAGCTCCTTAGCTTGAGACTGGTAGAACTCTTGGCTCTTAAGGTTTTTGATTGTTTAGAGCAGCAGTGGTGTGTCATAGAACACAACCCAGGCCCCCTTCTGACCACTGTGCATCACCACTACTAGAGTATAAATGCACACTCTAAAGGAAGTCATTTCCTTCAACTGTGTGGGAAGTGAAGCTTCCAGAAGGATAGGTCTATTCCTGATGACCCACATATAGGTCCATGGATATCCTCAGTGCTTAATTTATGCCAGGGCAAGTCGGGGCTGAGTCCTGGCACTTCTAGGCCTGGCAGTTTGTAGTCCCGGCACCTCTGAGCATGCTGCTTCAGTTATAAAAGTAAAAAAAAAAAAAAAAAATTGCTTGAGCCCTGGCACCTCTTTCTTTGCAAATTAAGTATTGGATATACTTCATAATACAGGTGTATCCATGACTGTGTAGTTTCACTGTAATTATACTATGGTTCTCATTTTTGATACCTATATTGTGCCCAACTCACATAAACATAACTTAAACACTAAATTATTTATAATCACTTCTTCGGCCTCCTAATTAATACACATATTTTGGAATTCTGGTATATTAAGTGGCAGGTAAACTAATTTCTTTGAAGTTATACTTTCTGATATATGTACTTATCACAGAATCCTACAGTCAGAGGCTTAAATGTATGGCTGAATTGCTGTATTTTGAAGCAAACCCTTATTCTGGTGTAATTCCTGTTTGAGCTGTGTGCTTACAGCTGCAATTGGACTCTAATATCCTATTCTTCTGCACTGGAAATGGAGTACTTTAACTGCCATTTCACTGCATTCTGGTGTAATTACATATACTTTTTAGGAAAATAGTTCCATTTAGTCTATATTTACATGGCTCTGCATATATAAAGAAAAAATACATAACACAAGAAGGCCAGAAGTATGTCCGAGCGTATGTAACTCCCTTGGAAGAAAACAAGTGGATGAGACTTTTGGACATGTTAGTTTTTATCTATATTCAACCGTACAACGTACTGAACTGTTCTGTCTGAGAAACAGTATGTGGGAACTACGGGGAACATAGACTGTAACTAGTTTCCAGAAATCTTCACATTTTAGCTACACTATAATTAATATACCTCACCATGAAGTGTAGTTGATTAAGTCTTAAAGAAAAAACAAACAAAAAAACAGAGTGCAAGAGAAGCGGGGGGGAGGTGTGTGTGGGGGGGAGGTAACCTCCAAATAAGGGAGGCAGGGATGTGAGAGAGAAACCTGCAGGATGATACTTCCAGAGAAGCAGAATCACAAATAATTTCCCCCTTTGTTCTTGCTTTGGTAATCCCTACAGATAGGCCATCTGCTGAACTAGTAAATGGACCACAGTCTGGCTCAATACATAGACACTCCAGGACCTTCTCCACTCTTTTGCCACTTGCTGACACATTGCCTACCTTCCAGTACTTCCCCTTACTCTCTCCATGGGCCTGTCAACCAGCTCTCTGCAGACTACAAAGATAAATCCATACTGGCACAGAAGAAGAATTGGGTAACCTTAATGTCTTTTTCCCTTTTTCATGCACCTCCCCCGATGTACAACAAAACCATCCTCTATGTGCCTGAGTTGTTCCTCTCATCTATCCCAGTAGGATAAATTTGATCCCCCCCAAAAGATGAAAGCACAGAAAAAGGGAGGGAAAATAGTTTATATAGTATAGATAAGTGGATGATGAATAAAAAATGCACAAATAAATTTAAACAAGAAAATATAGGAATAAGGAAAAATGGGGGAAAAGGATAACAAAAAAGATAAACTATGGTAAAATGGAAAACTAAAATTAAAAAACACTATTGCATTTAATATATATATAGAGAGAGAATTAAACAAAAGGAGCAGAGAGGAAAAAAACACAAAATATAGATTTTAAAACTGATTCTCCAGCATTTTATCCACAAGCAAATATATTTTTCCTCTCAATCTAAGTACACTTTGAAATCTAAAACTTTGCTAATAAATTTAACATCTTTATTCAAACTATGTGGTTCACCTTGCATTGGGAAGAGGTGAATTTTAAATCAAGTAGTGTATTGTAAAAGCTTCTCATTTGTTTAATGTGTTTTTATCTCTTATGATCATATCATTCCAGATTCAATTAGCTCAATGGTGACTCCTGGGTTTTCTTCAGATTTACTGCAATAGGTTTCTCTTTCTCTGGCATATCTGATATGCCGAGGAGTTACCTCATGTCATTTCACTCAGAGAGAGATGGCAATGCTAATTTCCTGGGGAGGAAATCTTTGTCTGCTGCTTTATTAGTAATGTGACTCCACTTTATCTTACAGGTGTTTTTCACTGTGGGGTTAGAATCCATCTCAATCTGATAAGGTATCCCTAATCAGAGGAAATTAGTCCTGTACTCACAGAAAGGATAAACTGCCATATGTCTTGACTTTTCACAGTGATTGGTAAACCCCAAGAGGCCATGTACATGGCATATTTAATTCTGAAGAAAACAAAGAAAGTATTTATGAAGCAGTTACAGTTTTCTAATAAACAGGTCATTAGTATCAAGGTATTAGGTTTTTTTGTTTAATATAAGGGGAAAAATTGTATAAGATTGCAAACAAATAATTCTATAAATGTAGGGATTCTTGATCTTTGTGTGTGTGTGTGTATATGCAATCATTTGTAAAAGTGTTAAATTCAGAAATCACCATACATGGGGGAAAATGAGTTGAAAACCCATTCCCCCTCTTGCCACAGCCCTGAATTGATGATAAACTTTTTCTGTTAGCTCACCATTTAAGTACTCCTATTTTCCAACACTTTTAGGAGCTCTAAGCAACAGTAACCCGAGTAGCATTGGCTCCACCTCCATGGAAGTTGCTGTGATTGCTGTTTGTGTTTGCAATCATTTGAAAAAGTTGTTGTTTGTGTTGCCTGAAGAGAACTGCTTCACCTGCCTTTTAGTCAAGTGACCAATATGTATGAGGTGCAACTCTGCCCTCTAATAGCTAGAATGCATGATGTGCTCAAGTGTTTGTGATCAACCTACTAATAATCCTTTAGAGACTGGCTCAAGAAGACAGTAGAAGTCTTACTAGTACAATAACTAACAGAAATTCTTCTTTGCTCAGGTGGTATTGGCCTGTGTTTCTGAAGCCAAACATTTCAAGCTATATTTACTGATGTGTGAAACCTGGCATGAACTTGAAACTTTGTTGGTTTTATTTATCTTTTGGCTTGTGATGGCTGGCGCTTGAGTGGAGTTCATGAAACTGCCCAGGTGTGTCAGACAGAGCTTTAATGGAAGCTTTTGGGTACTCCCACGATTCACCTCAGTTTAATGAATCATAGAGATTTGGAAGGAAAGTATCCAAAACTGACTGGGGAAGCTTTGCTAAAATGCAGGCCAATGCCTCCCAGTAGGTTCCACACAAACCAGTCCACCCTCATATTCACCATGGTTTGGGATTTATTGTCAAGCCTCGCACTCCACTAATTTTCTCTTCAATGCCACACATGTACAGTCCAGTGGATGTACTCTCTGTATGTGTACAATTAGTATGTACAAGTGCACATTTCTTTATTCATATTTTTAATTTATAAAATATGCCTCGTATAATGTTTTTGGGCACAGGTAACAAAGTTAACAAGTATGACATTTGAAAACAAAACATTCACATGCTCTTCTCACCCAAGATAAACCAATCTACTACACAGTCAAAAGTCTGAGAAAAGAAATGGATTTTCCACCATACCTTGAAGATTAATATAGTTGGGCTCTTGGAAGCAAATATCAGATGCCACTGCCCCCTAGCAGCTGATTTATAGAAGATAGAATCATTGTTACTACTGATAGCTGAAGTAAAATATTCATAATGCTCAGTATTGCTTAGCTGATACATTATATATACAACTATGGATTTGTTACAGGAAGCAGTTTCAGTTTTAAAACAGATGATTTTTCCAAACACAATTTGTTTTATCCTTTAGAGTAGCTACAAAATGCCACTACAATTTAATCTAACCTAACAACAATATATAAAGAAATAGGAAATAAACAGTATTTTCTTATGGAATAAATAGCCCTATTCACTTTACCTTTCCATAACAGCACAGTCTGGAAAAAATGAATACAATTAATTTTTTTAAAATTGCAAACGCCAGAAATATTTGTCCTTTTAAAATTCCAGTGGAGCATGGCCACTCTGAAATGGCTGTAAATGTAACTTTAAAAAAAAAAGTTAAATCCATTCTGCATAAAGCAATTATTCAAGCTGTCAGCAGGAGTAACGTTTACTAACACAGGAAAGCATAAAAAGGCTAATGTGGTCATGGAAAATATAGAGTAAGCTATGTGTAAATTAAGACACACCTCGTAGCAGCCCTACATGCTCATGTTTGCCATGGTAGATGCTCAAATTCAGAGCACATTGCTCAGAAGCTGTTGGAAAATAGAGTAGTTAGCTATCTAAGCAGGGGCGCTGGAACAATTTGTATAGTGGGGGTACTGAGAGCCACTGAACCAAACTGTAAACCCTGTATGTAATGGAAAGGACTTCAAGCCAGGGGGTGCAACAGCATTCCTAGTTCCAGCACCTATGTATCTGACAGGAAAGTAGTTATCTGAGAGGACCATACTTTATGTACCATTTGACCTGCCTTTATTTCCAAAAAACCTGTTTACCTGCTTTAGGAAATAGAGCTCTAAGTATTTTTATTCTATATACTTTAATTGACTTTAAGAATAATATTTCCCACATGGAGATTTATTAAGAAAAAGTTGATGTACTGTACTTTCTAACTGGTTCTATTTAAAGACATACCCATGGTTCAATTTAAAGCTTCTTAGGCTAGTAAATCACATTCTAATGCCTCTTTCATCAGGTTGTGCCCTAAATATTCCAAGACCCATACCTTAAATATGTCCCCTGCCTTTGAAGGGCTTAATCAAAAGACATTAGTGTCAACATTTTCAACCCTGGGTGCCTTAAGTTAGGCACCTAAATAAGTGGTCTGATTTTCAGAGGTGTTGAGCCTCTGGAATGTCTCAGGAAAACAGGCAGACTGTTGAGATGCTTGTCTCTGAATTTAGGCAACTTTAGGCGCCCAAGTTTGAAACTGTTGGGCTTCTTTTATAATGGAGATGGGCCTGTGCACTAGGGCTGAGCTCCAGATCTGAACTTTCCTTGTTTACAGTGTTCTGATCTGTGCTTTTTCTTTCTGTTCATTATATATCAAAAGGAGCTAGTTGTAAAGTTTGGATCTAGCTTGCAGCTAGGATTGTGGTTCAGTCCCATCACTGTTTTCCTTGATTCCCCACACTACATGGGTTACATGTGATTCAGATGTCTCTTTACAGTGGTCTTACCCCTTCAACTCACCCACTGATGCACACTCCTGAAGAACCTATTACCTTCCAATGGTCTTGTGCAGCAGCAGATAATATGTCCCAGGGATACCATCCGAGCACGTTCCAGATGTTCAGTGATATGCAGGCAAGGTGAAAAGGAGACTTTTCTGAGGCTGCTGAACAGCAAGCCTTTTGCTGAACAGTGTTAGCTTTAAACAGTACTGCAAACTGAAAAAAAATGACAAGTTGGCATTAGTAACTTTGAGCAGGTAACGGCAACCTCTTAACTCATTGACGGGAGATCTCCTCCTTGCTGGAAGAATAAAACAATGAATGTACAGCAACTTTTGTCAATTAGGATCAGGTCTCAGTACTTCTGCTGTTAAGAAAGGCTGGTATTGAAGATTTACGTGTTGAAATGGTTGGATTTGTGGAGTAGTTAATTGTTAATCAGCATGCAGGCACCTGCAGATTCTTCTCTTTGAAATGCTACACACTTCCAATCTGTGGAAGCGTATATGTATGTATATGTAAATATATATAATATTTTTTTTCCTGAATAGAGTTATGAGATGTCAACTTTACCTTGTCCCTTTGTTCTAGAAGATAGCAGCACAGTTAATTATTTACTGTAGAATTCCAGTCTGAAAAGTACAGTACCTCTCCTAGCCAAGGATGTAATAAGTTGCAGTGGGAGGTCTGCAGCCTTAAACAGCCATCACACCACATTTTGTGAGTGGAAATGTTAGGAACACTGACAGTACTAAATTCCACAAGTCACTTAACATAGTAAGAACAGCTGCAATAGCCGGGCCATCACACAGAGCCCAGCATGTTGCTCTGTGCTCAACCCCTGTGGCACATTATTGGATGAACTTTCTCTGACTGTGAGCAATTTTTGCACTTTGGAACATACTGATGTAAGCTACGGCTTGTGTCATTGATTTGAACTTAATCTGCGTGTTGCATCTTTATTGTATTGCCATGATTCATTTAAAAGCAAACGTTTTTGAGCATGGCTGGCTGGCTTTCACGATAGGGTAGGCAGCGAGGAAGGGAAAACACTTCAATGCAGCTTTTTTGGCTTATGTCTTGAAGGGAAAATGGCTAAAAACATTAGTCTCCCTGCTATTCAGAGTTTTGACTCTTTTAGCTGTGGGGGCTGGATTCATGATCCCATCTACTGTTTCCTGTCCAGCATTTAGTTGGTACATTATGTTCCATGTCTCTTTCCATTAGCTGAGACCTATATGATGTCAACTGAGAAAAACAGTAGCTGTATGTTATAAAATCCTTGCAGTGGTGTGACAATGGGCATGGTATAGGGGCCTTTTACTTTGTTCTATTGTACATTTGCCATTGTATTTCATGCCTGAAGCTCAGCTGCAGTGAAAGAAAAAGGTTTATCTATAGATCATCTGGGGTTTTAAAATTTTTCTTTGAAATGTTTGATAAGGGAGTACTTGATAGATAGTAAACTCTGACATTCTTTTCAGTTTACCAAATGTAGGACAAAAAAACCACGTAAGGGACCCAACCACAGCTCAGATACTTTACTTCAGAAAAAACCTTACAAATGTCAAAATAATCTACTGTTAAATGTGAAGTTTTCTGTAACTTTCATGTCACAGATAAAGCACTTCAACCGAGGGTAACATACAGTTAAAGAAAGTCAGTCATCTCATGTTTCTGAGGGATGCAGGCAGGTTTGGGTTTAGAATGGGGAGCTGGTGTCTTGTGATTTGGGAGTGGGGAACAGTAGGAAGTCCCACTTGTGCTCTGGTAAAAAAGAGAGTGTCCAAGTGATAAGTGGATTGTATTTTGACAGGGCATTTATAAACACCAGGATCAAAACACAACAGCAAATAAAGTTTGTGTCCTGTTTGTTTTATACCCCTAATATTTAACACTGATATTTTGTATGCAGTAAGGGCTTGTCTACATGCTGCATTAGTCTGTACCTGAGGAGTGTAATTTTTAGTCCGCATTATCATGTCGCATACTAACTAACTTAGGTGGATCCTGCTGGTGTGCAATAAAAGTTCCCTAGAGCACGTTAATTTACTACTGTTTGAAATAATAATATGCAAAGGGGAACGTTTAGTGCACACCACCAGGGTCCACATGGGCCAGTTAGTGCAGACTAAAATGTACACCCCTCTGGTGGCGACTAAAGCATAATGTAGACAAGCCCTAAAATAGTAATCAGTCAAGTGGCTTCTACTTTTGAGAATCCCTGGTAATGTATGTACAAGCCAACAGTGAAAATAATAGTGCGGGCAAAACTTTCAAGTCTGCCTGCCTAAGCTGTACTGACAACATTTGTGAGTGCCCCCACAGTGTGCGGAAACCCATATTTGAATACTCAGAAAGGCACTGCATGCACAAAACAGGTAGTTACACATATGACACTTATCGAAGAAAATGTGAGGTCTGCATATTCAACCAAGCAAATGCGTAGACTAAACACACACCTCACCTCCTTCACTGCAGAAGAATAGAATCCAATTTCATTTGGGATCTAATGGTCACTAAAATATAAAAAGAAATATGGATTATCATGCCGGTGTAATTTAAAGTATCATCAGGGCTTAAATTCTTATAAAAACTCCAGAGGGGTTGAAAATATTTACCAGAGTTCTGCTCTGGACAGCTCCTGCTGAATTTAAGCTCTGAGTATCATTGAGAAGCACCAATAACAATTAATGCTTTCCATGCTGATTGATCCCAGAGTATTTTATGAATTGTATTATAGGAGGAAAGCACAGCAACAATGTCTGTAGTTGGGATTACATGAGGATTTCCATTCTCGATCATTCTTTTCTCTTCGAGGATGATATTTGGCAGGTTATTCGTATAATGGATCTGGGTCATTTCCTCTGTATTGCATTCAAACACATGCTATAGTACATATATATTTCTTTAAAAACTGGGATGATTGACAAACACCATATAACAAAACCTGCTAAACCCTCTGCATCACTTTTAACGCTATGTATCTGAAATTTTATTTAATATTGTATACTAGTATATTGAATTATTTCTGAAATAGTATCAGAGCATATAATGAACATGAAATCAAAAGTCCAGAGCTTCCTGATGTCAATCAGTCCATCTCCATTTGAGCTATGCTGAATTAAACCGGCTGAAGACATAACCATAAAGCCTATGCACTAGAAGGCATGGTTAAGATTGTCTCTGCAGCTCTAACATTGCCATTTCCTGATTGTTTGTGACTTTAATGTACCTTTAATGTAGTGTATATTTATGGAATATAAAATAGCAATGGAATGCATTAGAATATTAAACATTACTTTCATGTAATATATACATTACAGTTCTACACTATATTAAAAACAACATAGCGTTCAAACAATCTTGTTATCCTCTCACAATTTGCTTGGGAGAATAGTCATGATCAGAAGAGATCCTTTTAGTACCTGACCTTTCTAACTGCCTGTTTGTAATATTTCTTGTTTTACTTGGTGTAAGGAGGTAGAATTCCTGGCCTGCTTCAAATGGAATATATGCCCATGATTTATAATCCAAATAAATTCCTTTCCTGGAGTTTGGTTTTATTGGTAACTCATTGCAGTAATATAACATAATCCTAAACCTAAATTTTCTCTCCATGCTTGGCTGTTCCTAGTGTTGTATGTTCCTAGGGTTTCCCTGCAGGGCCTCTTCAGTCCGAGCCCGTAATTTCTTCTACTCAGGAGAGACTCTACCCTCCTTATATCCTGATTGGAGCTCATGGGAATCATTGTGAGATAGCAGTAATTATATTGTATCTTTATATAGGTCTCTAGCCCCAGTCTTAAAGTAGCTCATCAGAGAAGCCTTGTTCCTGCGCAAGGTCCTAGAAACTTTCACCCCATGTTGCTAAATAATCCAGAAGCAGACAATAACGGATCTGCATGTAAAAAAGAGAGACAAAGGTCTACTTTTCCTTTTAAAACTGGAGACGGTCATGAGAGCCGAATGTGAAAATGTGAAATACAGACTAAGAATGAACAATAGTAGAACTGAATCTCTGAGGAAGCAGAAAACAACTGAATTTCTGATGTGACAGCATTTTAAAGAATTAAATCTGGAATAGATTGTGGTTGATTCAAAGAAAGGGCTCCCATAGCATTAACTCAAACTTCATCTGAAGGGGTTACGCATTTGTCCATGCCTGTTTTTTTTCTTGTGTCTTTAGTAAGAAGCCATTCTTAACTGTACAGTATTTGTAAAAGTAGTGGACAAATGAAGATTTAAGAACAGTTAGCTGTCTAGTTGCTATGGAAACCAACAGTAATAGACACTGATTGCTGAACACAGTAAAGTAGAAACAGAATGTACCATTTTAAAAGGGGTACCTCTAGAAAACATAAAAGTAAATTAGCCACCGGAAATAACCAATTTATGTAAAATTTATTGTCCATGTAAAATGCTTTCTATGCATAAAGCATGTTTTATGGGTGGCAAAGTGCTAAAAGGACACTTTCACCTTTTTGAAGAAGGTTTATAAATAATGTATCTCTTCAGTTGAGATTATGTGTGCACACATGTGTATATCCATTGTATAGTAGCAAACAGATAGTGTCCTTTATTCTAGATGCTGATAATAGCCTACAATTTCATCTACATTGGGCACAGTGAAATGGTTTGAATATTTTGCTAGATCACAGAGAACTGACAAAATCATGTTAACTATTGCATAGGGTACTGGATCAATCAGTTACAGTGGTAAAGCTAGTATGAAATACACAGATTACTTATTTACTCATAGGCAGAAACAAATGATACTTTTAAAGCCCTACAAATTATGATTCTCCAGTATCACAGTGCAGTAAACTTTCATTTCTTAACAGTTGGCACATTCAGAATGTCACTACATATTCAGAAAAACAAAACTTGGGTTTGTTGCTTTTTTCTTTCTGTTGTATTCCTACACAGAAATAAGAGAATCTGGGAGGACTCAAATAAGGACGATTCATCTGGTGATCCAGATGATCTTATTTTAAAAGATGGTTTACATTTTAAACTAGATATGACTTAACTCTAGGATCTGTCCATAATGGGCCAACATGTATTTTAAATTTTTTTGCAAGAGACAGTTGTCCCTTAAATTGGATCTAGAGAGTCACTTAGCCTCAGATCCTCAAAGGTACTTAGGCTCCTAACTCCCGTTGAAATCAGTGGGAGTTAGGTGCCTTAATACCTTTGAGAACCTGGGCCCAACTGGACATTAGAGAGTTTTCTACACACCCTGGTGAATTTGAGTCTTTCTGTAGATCTTTGCAAATATTAACTAATTAATTAACAGCTAATCCAATTAATTATTATTATTATATTTTAATAATCAATTAATTAAAAGATATTACCTCACCCACCTTGTCTTTCTCATATTCTGGGACAACATGGCTACAACAACACTGCCAACAACTAATTACTTGTCAGAACACTTACTGATAGGTCTGAAGCATAATAGCTCCATGTCCGGGAAACTAAGACAGAAAGATTAGGGCAGATTTTTCAAATTTGGCACTGAAGTTAGGCCCTACATGGTAACATTTTCAAAAGAGCTCAGCTCCTATTTGGGCACCAAAATAAAGAGCCAGTGTTTCAAGAGAGCTCGGCATTTTGGGTGAAGAACAATTTTGAAAAATCAGATTCTTATTTAGGTGTCTAAAGTGGAGCAAAGCACTTCTGAAAATCTATTCCCACTTTCATATGTAGAAACCTCAGTAAGTGAACTGATGGCAGAGGTATTAAGCTCCGCTCACTTCAGTGGACTTCTGTGACTGAGAGCAGAAGGTGGTCCTGTGCTCAGTTTCCCAGACTGCTTATGACAATGCATGCATGTGGTTTAGCTGGCAACTGTGGTGTCTTTACACATGCAGTCCTGGCTCTTTACAAAGCCTCACTAAAATCAATGGAGTATTTGTCAAGAAAAGGTGAAAGCAGCCAGAACTAATAAATAAAAAATAGTCAGTGAAAAGCAGCCCATCGAAAGCCAAATGGGCTGGATGCCATCTAGTCTGAGGGAAGGTAGAAGCCAAGGACAGTAACTTCCATAAAAGAACTCCAGTGAATCAATATCAGGGAGACAAACTTACCTATCCTTTAATAGCAGCCAGGCTTAATTAATCAGAAGTAACTATCTTCAGGATAGATCCATGCTAACAGCCCTGACTTACGCTAGCAAAAATCGCTATATATGCTCAGTGAACCCAGATTAGGAAAACAATATCCCATCTACTCTCTGGCTGCCCTGATCACACAGCCCTCCCCAACTCTAGGGATGCACACCTTCCTTCCTTCCTCCTTTCTGTGTAATTCACACAGTGTTTGGATCTGAATGGGACCTGGCACATGGTCTTGTTTCCACAGAGTTCTCTTAAATACCCAAAGCTTATTGATCCTGGTTGGAATGGAATACAAAGTGCAGCCTTGGCATCAATATTATGACTAGGATGGGTGAGCGTATTTTGTCTGTTTGCAAACCTGCTTGAACACTGGGGCTCAAAATGAAGAACACAAATCAAGGCCTTTGAAGTTTGTGATTCACTTAGACCTGGCAAAATGCCAGTTCCCAGCTGCTGCTAACAGCAGCAGCAGCCCTGAGCTAGTAGTGCATAAATGACAAAAGTAGGGGGAAGGAGAAAGAACATCATTTTTGCCACTAGAGGAGAGAAGTAAGAGATGGGTGACCATATGTTCCATTTTAGCCAGGACAGTCCCTTTTTAAAGCCCTATGCCAACTGGCCTGACTTTTTTGGCAAAAGCCCGTTTTTGTCAAAAAAGTCAGATGCAGAGGGTGAGCAGTGATGCCAGCCCCATGCAGGGCGGGAAGGCAGGGCATGGGCAGGGAGCAGGCAGGGCTTCAGCGAGCAGTGATGCCAATCTCGCGTGGGGGAGGAGGGCTCAGATGAGCAGCTCAGGTCAGCCCCACATGGGGGAGGCAAGGGCTAGCCCGAGGCAGTGTCCTGTTTTCCCTTTGGGAAATATAGTCACCCTAAATAAGATGATCTCTTACCTTGTCCCCTCGTAGGGAGGAGGAGAAGGAATAGCCTCCATCAGCTCCCTCAGCCCCTTCATTGTTCCTGGAGGTTTGAGAATGAAGATGGCAGCCCCTCTTAGCCCTAGACTTCATCTTTTCCCCAGCAAACCTCAGGCTACCTGCCCTTACCTGTCATATCTCTTGGAGATGCGGAATGCCTCTCCATTTTCTGTTTATGGCTGGAAAGAAGCCCATTGCCCCACTCCAAGGAAGGCTGTTCTAGGGCTGGTGGCTTGCTGTTCTACCCTGTGGCAGCTGGTAGACAGGAAAACACCCCTCCCACTCCACTGAACTGTACCATTTGGTGCCATGGGCCACCAATGCCCATGTTGCACTGGCCTACAAGATAACCCAGCAAAATGCAGGGAAAAGCTTGTCCAGACTTCTTAGGCTCTGGGGAAAGCCCATTTCCAAGCAGGACCTGGTATTTCTCATACCCTGGTGCTCTATCACTGTCTCATAGCATTCAAAGAGTCAATGTACGTTTTCTAGTCTCACTACTGTCTGACAATGTCAAGGGTTTGTGGTGAGCTGCCTTGGGGGGTATTCAGGTGCCAGGCACTAACATACAACTTCTTTTTGGAGCAGCAGTGAAGAGTGCTGAAGAATGTGTTGCCCTAATACCCTGAAGAGGAAGGCTGGGTCAGAAGCCCATCACGCAGCTGTTAGCACTCACTTCCCCCACCCCCCATCTCCTAAGAAGACTCATAAGGGCAGAATGTTTACAATTTTAGCTTTTAAAGTTTCTGACATACAACAACATTTTTTCTGGTTTCTATTTTTTTCATAGTTTTACAGTCAGTTGTAATTAATTCTCATCCATGCCCAATCACATGCTAGAAGATTGCTTTTTAGTTTGAAAAAATATGTGATCCTGCTAGTTGATAAATCTGCTGGAAGCATCATGTGACAGTAATAGTTTCACTCCACATAACAAAACATTATCCACAAGGTTTAATTTTATTATTGCTGTTAGTTTCTGCAAAGAATGCCTAATAAGAAAGGTCAAGGTATCGTCAAAGCATAGACAGATTTTTGCTGAATGACATAAAACTGTCAGAGATGCTGAGCTTTGATGTTCCATTAAGTGATCAATGTAGATTACTGACTTTTGGCTAAATGCTGCTCAACTGTATAAGGTCAATATTTGTTAGTTCATTGGTAGAATAATTAATCAATCAATACAGGATGCCTGAAGACAGGAAAAATTATTGCCAGGCCTGTATTTCTGGCTTTGGTAACTAAAATTATTTCACAACATCTTTAGAGCATTATTAACTCCCTCTGTGCAGAATTTATTTGTGGCCATTACATTTCTCGTGGAAGGAGGAAAAAAAAAATACCCAAGTGAAGAGCACTTCTTGTAACCTTGAGCTCACTGGAAAGAAAAGCCTCTAACAAGCAAAGTGCATCATCATTAGTTCTTCCCTTTCACATCATCACACTCAGCTTGGAAAATAATTACATGCAATTTTTCTATTTTACAGTTGGGCCACATGACACAATGTTCTTTCTGCAGAGTTGTTCTGCCATTCGTCTCATTTTGTCTTTTATTGTAGTCTATCGCATCTACAGTAACCTCTCAAACACGTCAGTTGTCAGATATGATACAGCACCGAGCACAGTGAGACCCTGAACCTTGATTGGGGCCACTTGCAATACAAATAAATAACAGCAACAACAATAATAATAATAACAATAAAAACGGCAACATAATAATGACTGCACTTCGGTAATCATCTGCTGCATTTTCTGGGTATAGGAGAACTTGGCATGAAACTTTGCAGTCCCACTAGTACTTCCCTAATGCACCATAGGTTCCTTCAACTGACATGAAAGAAATTTGCATGATTCCAATATAGTATTCAAAATTAAGGCTAATATTCCATCCTTCACTTCAAATATCCTAGTTGCTCTGAGACCACGAAAATTAAAAGAAAGAAGTCCTTCAAAACAGGCCATAAAATGGGCATTTGCTTGAGAGATGGTTCTAGTTAAATAAGTATTTAGATGTTTTTAAAAAAGCATCCCATGGAGGTAGGGAAGTGATATCTCAATTTTACAGATGGGAACTGAAGCACAGAGAAACTAAATGTCTCACAGGAAATATCTAGCAGCGAAGGAACTTAAACCAATGTCTCCTAAATCCTAGGCTAGTGCCCTAATCACCGGACTGCCTGCTTTCTGTCAGGGGAGACAAGCCTCTTTTTACTTTGCTAAAATTATTAGAACTATTTTGTGAGCTCTTTGATGCCATGTTAGCGGCACAAAGGGAATTGCAGTTATCTTGAGACAAGAAGGTGCTGGTAAGATAAGGAATTATAGACCTTGATTAATTATTTAATTTTCTCAGTGACAATAAAATTCTAATTTTGTCAAACTTTTTGGTTATGATATTTCCTCACGTGTCTCATGATGAGACACAGACCCCATAGAGACTAAGCTGAAAAGACCAAATTCTCAGCTGGTGTAAATCACTGTAGCTAGAGCTAAGCTAATTTACTAGCGCAGGATCTATATTTTATTGTGCTACAATGAGGTTTGTAATATTTTACTACAACATTATTTATACAGTATCCATTAGTGGCTCAAGTACATGAAAAATCCATTGATATTCAGTGTACAAAAATATTTGTATCTGTTTGGATTTAAAATTAGCTGATCCCAGATTTAAAATAATCTAGATACCACAAGAATAGAGTCAATGTATTGTGGTAGGAGTCTAAGGTATTCTAAAGGCAGCACCATAACTGTGCTTTAAACTGGCCAAATATTTTAATGCATTAACATGCATTTGTTATTCTTGTTTGGGGGAATTTTTTTGAATTGTATTAATTATTTTTTTAGCCATACAAAGAATACATAAAATATCTGTACTCATTAAAACAATAAACACATTATGTGTGTGTGTGTGTGTGTGTGTATATATATCTATACACACACACACACAATATATATATAATATATATATATATATATTATAACCCTCCTCCCCAAAAGCAAAAGAGCCAGTGGAACGTTATGTATTGATCAATTGCAGCATATTTTCACTTTAGGGAAAGAATCAGATTTTTGAGTATATAACTGGAAGTTTCACAGGGACAATAACTATTATAATTTCCATTTATTATGTATTTGAACAGTGCCAGTAATATGCATAGAAAAGAACAGAGTGAGAACTGTGCCCAGCAAGTAGCATGGGCCCTGCCTACAATGACCTAGCTTTTTTCTCTGTTTTTTTTTTTTTTAATGTTCTATGAAAGCAGCTTCTAGTCCAAGATCTGAAAGTAAAATTGTTCAAAAAATGAAAACAAAATGTGCTGCCACACCCTCTCCAGTTGGGCATAAACTGCACCATACTAACACCAGATTTTCAGTTTCTGAATACTGCCAAATAATAGTTTCCCAAAATATTAGCCATGTTGCTTAGTTTCTGGAATATCCATGTCTAGTTAGCTGAATGTGCCTTTCTTTTTGAATCCTGTGGTCACACTAGAATTCTGTGCGCTTTGCACTGTCATGTATTAATTCATTTGAGTTGACTTATAGTGTCAGAGGGTCCTAAGCATTATCAGAAGGGGAAAGAAGCACTTAAGTGAAGTTTCTTAGGCACTATCTTTCATTGGGCTACCCTGGGTTATTGTGCCATAGCAAGTTATGTCACCTCACAACTAATGTATCATGACAGAAATGAGGCAATGAGGACATGAAGTTCCACAGCACTTAGCCCTAGCTAATGTGTACAAATCAGTTAAAAATAGAATGGTGCTAAAATATTATTTGTAGCTTAACAACTTTAATTGGATTTTCATTCGGGGTTTTGACAGAGCTGGTTTTAGGATTTTTACCCCCACAGAAAAAAGGCTTCAGGATTGCACTCTACTTCAAAGGAAAGATGTCAATAGCGGCACATCCTCTTTAAGTTGCAGCATTAAGTAGAGATAGATAATGCCTCTGACATACAAGCACAAGAAACCCTGCTTTGTGCGAGCAGCAATTTCTTTAAATGTCAGAACACTGAGCGGTGATTTTTTGTTTTTTAATGGGAGAGCAGCAAACTGCAATGTCCTTGCTCCTGTGATGACTCCTTCTGTCATGGTGTTTATGGAAAAGAATGCTGTGCATTATTGTTGTTATTTTTTATTGTGGTAGTTCCCAATAAGGATCCAGGACCCCTTGTGCTAGGCGCTGTACAAATACACAGGAAAACTTGTTTCCTAATGCAGCCCCAGAAGGAGTTTGCAATCTACGTTTTTCAATATGCCCCATACAGCTACTAGTATCCATAAAGACTGGATTAGGGATGAGAATATAAGTGTACAACATAACAATCTTTTATATATTATCCATTTGCACATTATTACAAATGCCACTAACACTGTTGGAGAGCTGTGGCAAATAGGAACACATTATTTGCTCCAAAGTGTGCACATTCTCTGGCTATAAGCTAGTATAATATAGGGTGATAAAGGACAGCATCTTTAGGGAATCACATTACTGAGAGAAAGGGCTTCTTCAAGAAACGTGCAGGTTTCTGGCAGATTTGAGAATCTCTGAAGGAATGCGTTTGAGAGTTTTACATTATTTAGCCTGTGTCCCCATTCGGAGAGATGCAGCATATTCTTGTCACCTTATTGTTCAAGAGGAGGAACATTTCACCTTCAAGTATCTGTCACTCTTTTAAACATTTTCAGATAGAGTTCCCCCTTCATAACACTCATAACAATTACCTTTCCCAGACCTGAAGAAGAGCTCTGTGTATCTTGAAAGCTTGTATCTCTCACCATCTGAAGTTGGTTCAGTAAAATATATTACCTCACCAACATTGTCTCCATAACAATTAAGGCATTTAGGGCAATTCCTTTGCCTAATAGGAGTCATTGCTGAAGAATTTCCTCCACCTCTGTGAGTTCTTGGCATTAGTGATCTACTTCGGCTGAGAGCCCTCACCTAAGGATAACTACAACTTGTCTTTCTCAGGGCAACATTCTCCCATGAGAAATGATTTATGAGTGAGGGAATAAAAACCCAGAGGAAAATAACTGAAATGCAAGTCATTGAGAATTTCCTGCTTGTATGTCTTTTGTGTTTATTTGTTAGTTTTTTAAGAAAAACCTTGGGGGATTTTGACTAGCATCTATAGCTGTATGTTGAATCTTGAGACCTGTGAGGACTTCAATGAATCCCAAGTGGATATCAGTTTGTGATTAAAGATTAAAACAGCAAAATGTGTACATTATACAACTGTTTTGTGCAGAAGACCTAGTCACAGTGGCACTAGCAAATTTAACTAAAAGATTGAGTCCCTGGCTGCTTGGATGCTATCTTTAGCATTAGCTATGAATTCCATTCAGGCATAGCTGGTTGTATGGATGGATGATACTGTTCTAAAAGCAGCAAGTTTAGCAGATAGTTTTTCTAAGGTGGATTGGCCAAGTTGACTTGTGAGTTTGGAAGAAATGAAACAGCAACTAACTTGCTGGATTTGTAGATGATAAAGGCGATATAAAATCACCTTTGCCTCTCACTCTCACCTTTCATAGAGCACAGTTTAGCTGGACCAGAGAATCTGGACCTATATAAACAAATGGTATTCCTCAATATATTGAACTATATTTCTATATACAGTATTATTTAACACATTGATATATATAGGGGAAGTACATATCTGTGATACACCTACCAAGGTATACATTTTCCAATGTCTTATATCGAAGGAAATGCTGCTATGATGGAGGTCATAGGCAACCTCTGTATTATGGATTCTGAGAGGAGACACTAAACAGAAAAATGTTGTTCTCCTTCATTGCCTGGGGACTGCCTTAAGTGCCAGGCCTTTGATCACAGTAGCAGTTTTAAACTTAAGAAATCTAAAATTGAGAGTAAAATAAATGACAGCTGTGGTTCATCTTTCTCTCTCTCTCTCTTTCCTGTTCTCTTAATCCCTTGAGAATCCTGGAGTTTATATTGTACACATGATGAAACAGCACATGTCATGTGATCTTTGGAAGCAAATTATATGTCCTTTTACTTCTGCCACGTTACTGAAGTACTAAAAGGCATGACCCAGCATATATATGGGGGTAACGCACAAGGATGTACGGTGCTGCAGACTCCTGTAAAATAAATATCCTTACCTCTGCATAATCTTATTTAAATTGGGATCTTTTTTCATTTTCACTCATTTCCCCTCTCCTCCGTGCGTTGCTTAAACTTAGTAAGTCCCATACATCAGTATATATTCTGAAATCCAAAAGTTATTTTTCAATGAATTTTAGGTACGAACAGGTGGGATGTTTAATCAAATCATATTGAAGAGGAGGGGAGCCACTCATTTAGTATCAATAGACAGTAGATGTAAATAGACAAAGACAGAAAATGTAAATAGAAAAGTAACTTTTAGATTGAAAAGAATATATATATTTATGAAGTTATAATATCATTTAGGATCTTGATAACACCTTTGGCTGGTATACTAGACCTTCACCTATGGACAGCGGGGATCAAATCAGAGTAGACTACACAAGTGAATATGTTTGTTGTGGTCTTAATTGTACCCCTTTTAGAGTTTTGTTCACAGAATAAAACCACCAAGCAATTTTATTTATTTGGCTTTAAATGCCGTAATGCAAAATATGCCAGTCCTGAGCCCTAGGTGCTTGCTTCTGTGTTCATTAAAAAACACAATGTAAAAATCATTAGTGGGCCCGTCTAATAATTCTTGGAAAGACTCTAAGCATATCCTCAGGTATATGCAAAATCTACATATGCAATCACCAACTTTACATATACAAGTGCATATTTTTGCAAATGCAAATATATGTGATTGCAATTTTTGCAAATACAACTAAGGAGACTTGCTTAAAATGGGGCCAATAACAGCTACTGTAAAATAACCTATTAAAGAATTTTTTGGAAACTCTAATGCCACTAATACAAATATTTTATGTGCTTTAATGCAGCTGAATAGCTATAATGAGGATTGCCAAGATAGTATGTTTGGCCATTCTATCAATGGCCTTGTAGAACATTATGATGATCTTATGATGGTCTATTGTGCTAGATCATCAATATGGTGCCTCCTATACTCCCTTTCCCTATAAATCATCTTCAAAAGTTACCATGGTTTATGGATGACTATGACAGACTGAGAGCTTGTCTACAAGCAATAAGCTGGGGTGTGAATCTAGCCCACACTTGTCTGCTGACAATTTAATATAGTCCTCTTTTAAATGAGACTAATGAAAGTGCATTAACAAATTGTTAATGTGTGTCAGTAAATCCACAGCCAGATAGTGTAGGGTAGATTCACACCCCAGTTTGTTGCCAACTAAATGTTTGTGTAGGCAAGACCTGTATGTATGGGACATAAATTACAGCACCACTGGCACCAATTGCACGGCATTTGCAGCACAGAAAGTTTTTAAAGTCCTGTACCATAGCTGTGATGGAAGTGAAAAAAACATTGCCTTCCTGCTTTTCATCTGAAGAATCTACTCCAGTGGAATTCTTCAAATGTGGGTTGCTGACAGATTAGTAAATGACTGCTTCTTCTTCTTCTTAGTAACAATTAGATTTCTCCTTCTGTAAGGAAATTTTATATTGACTTCTGACCTTTTGTGGTGGAAGAAAGGCACTATCTTATCTGGTTGAGTTCTAACCAACATCATTCACTGAGGTTCTAGAGATGCTGGGAGAACTTTATCCAGTGACTTGTGAATTAGACATTTCCTCTTTTGTCTAGTTAAATTAAGTGAAGAGGCACTGAAGGCCAGATTTTTAAAAGTATTTGAGCACCTAAAGATGCAGCTAAGCACCAGTGGTTCATTCATTAGGCATTTATCTCCATCTTTAGGCACCAAATTATTTAAAAAATCTGGTCTTGAGTCCATTGTTGGTTAAGATTGTTGATGCCTACTTCCTGTAAATAACTGGAAATTGGATGAGAGGAAACTTGCAGAAGATTAATCCAGAAAGAAAGTTAGGTTTAAGGCAGCACCTAGTTTGGGTGACACCAAAGAGCTCAGAAATGCAACCAGAGGTGAAGCATCTCACAAATTGTAACACTGGCCACTCAGCACACTTCATGAGGAGCTCTTTCCTACAACGCTACCTGTTCCCCATCCACATTATTTATTACCAATGAAACAAAGGTCACGTAGGAAACTTGGCAGAGACAACAGCTGATCCCAGCTCTTCTAAATCCCAGTGCAGGGGCTTAACCACAAGACCATCCTTCTCTAACACAGACTCAAACCCTAACAGCAAAAACATTTATTTGGTATTGTTTTGTACCCCTCACTGAACTTTTAAATTAAGCTTTTTGGCATAGGGTCCTGTTTCTTGCATGTCACACCTCACCTATTGTACAGTATTTTGTGCACTGACTGTGCTAGATAAATATTTACATGCTAATACTCAGGGTGACCTTCCTGTCTCTTGAGCAAGTATGTAATGTAACCCACTAGTCAGCGCATCCTTCCAGGGCCGCTCAGAGGATTCAGGGGGCCTGGGGTCTTCGGCGGCGAGGAGCCCCTGCCGCCGAATTGCCGTTGAAAACCCGGCACTTCGGTGGCGGCTCCTGGGGCGGAAGGACCCCCCGCCGCAGGTCTTCAGGGCACTTTGGTGGCGGGTCCCAGAGTGGAAGGACCCCCCGCCGTGGAATTGCTGCCGAAGACCCAGAGCAGAAGAAGCTCCGGGGGCCCGGGCCCCACGAGAGTTTTCCGGAACCCCTGGAGCGAGTGAAGGACCCCGCTCCAGGGGCCCCGAAAAACTCTCATCGGGGCCCCTGCTGGGCCCGGGGCCTGAGGCAAATTGCCCTACTTGCCCCCCCCTCTGGACAGACCTGCATCCTTCCTCTTTGCCTGATCTACAAGGATGTACATCTATTACAGCTCTTAGCTACATGTAGAGTCTGGCTTTTAAGCTCAAGCTGTACAGAATCATACCTTTAGTTGTGGCGGTCCCTGGTTCAGTCTCCAGTGTTGGCCAAGATGGTGGCCTGACAAACTTTTTCCAGTGTTGTTGTAGCTGTGTAGTCCCAGGATATTAGAGAGAAAAGGTGGGTGAGACAATATCTTTTATTGGACCATCTTCTATTGGGGAGAGAGACAAGCTTTCGAGCTTATGGAAGAAGAGCTCTCTGTGAACTCAAAAGCTTGTCTCTCTCATCAACAGAAGTTGATCTGTGAAAATATATTATCTCACCCACCATGTCTCTCAGACATTTTCCATTCATTTTAGGATTACAGGGAAAGATGGTCACCTCTAGAATTAATATTGTTGTGTTTGTCTATTATAAACCCTCTAACACCTACTAGCATACGGCAATGCTGAGTCTTCATTTGTCATGGTTAGGGTTACCATTCGTCCGGATTCCCCCGGACATGTCCGGCTTTTTGAGCTAAAAATAGCGTCCGGGGGGAATCTGTAAATGTCCGGACTCCCCCCCCCCATGCAGAGCGCGCACGGCTAACAGGGCAGCCGGCCAGATGGTGCCACTTACATGGGGCTCCAACAGCCAGACAGAGCCCCTCCTCTTCTCCCCTGCAGCAGAGATCACTCCCTCCCTCCCTCCCTGCATTCGCAGATCGCCTCTGGCAGTCTGGAGCTCCTCCCCCACTCCTCCTCCCCTACCGCCCAGCGTGCCGGGATGAGCGGCAGGGTAAGGGGGCCAGGGGGTCGGAGAAGGGGCAGGGAGGTTCTGGAGGGGGCAGTCAAAAGATGGGGTGGGGTCGGGAGTTCGGGGGGGGATGTGGATAAGATTTTGGGCAGTGAGGGTACAGGTAGGGGGTAGGGTCCTGGGGGGCAGTTAGGATTGGGGGGTCTTAGGAGGGGGCAGTTAGGGGACAAGGAACAGGGAGGCTTAGGTAGGGGGTGGAGTCCTGAGGGGCAGTTAGGAGCAGGGGTCCCAGGAGGGGGCAGTCAGGGGACAAGGAGCGGGGGGTGGGTTGGGAGTTCTGGGGGGGGGCTGTCAGGGGGCAGGGGTGGGGAGAGGGATCAGAGCAGTCAGGGGACAGGGAGCAAAGGGGTTTAGATGGGTCGGGAGTTCGGGGGGGCTGTCAGGGGGTGGGGAGTGGTTGGATGGGGTCTGGGGGTGGGGGTGTGGATAAGGGTTGGGGCAGTCAGGGTACAGGTAGGGGGTAGGGCCTAGGGAGCCAGTTAGGATGGAGGGAGGGTCTCAGGAGGGGGCAGTCAGGGGACAAGAGGCAGGGAGGCTTAGGTAGGGGGTGGAGTCCTGGGGGGCAGTTAGGGGCAGGAGTCCCAGGAGGGGGCAGTCAGGGGACAAGGAGCGGGGGGGAGGGTTGAGGGTTCTAAGGGGGGCGGGAAGTGGGAGGGGCAGGGGCGGGGCGGGGGCAGGGGCGGGGTTCCTCCCGTCCTCTTTTTTGCTTGCTGAAATATGGTAACCCTAGTCATGGTGGGCAAAAGCAAGGGAGCCTACAAAGTCCTAACAACATTTGAAATACTGGCCCCCAACTTACTTGACTTCAGTGGGCTGCTCCTATGCTTAGAGTTAGGGACATACTTAAGTAGGTGCTGAATTGGGGCCATTGTACTGGACACCAGGCAAGCCAGGTTTGAATCCTGTGTGCTGTTTACGCCTTTAAAATGGTCAGCTTCAGGTATCACAGTATAATTAACTTCAAAAAAATACCCAGTAACATGAAATCCTCCTCTTCATATTTGATCACATTGAAATATAACATATTTAATTTTTTTCATTAGATTGGCAGCCTTAATGATAGCAAACGCATAAAGTGATATCATCCAGTCTAGACCCTAAGGCCATAAATTTTTTCCAGCTCTAAATAAGCCAGGCTACACCCATTGATACCCAGGATTTTGGTTCAGTCTGTTATAAACATATAGGCCGAGGCAGGATGATGAGATTTTGATTACCCTAAAGTTTGGGGAGTGTCTAGATCGGGGTCTGGGTTTGGGCCCCATTATATTGAAGATATTAGTCATTTGGGCTACAGTAGATTTATAATTATGAATGGTTTTTGCAGCTAATTTTATAAAGGACTAAATTGTCATGTTTTGCTTTAATAAATGACATGTCCAATAAAATTGCCATTTTTATACATGACACATTCTTTAAAGTAAAATTTTTATTTAGCATAAAAACGGTGATTTAGACAATCCTTATTTACTTGGCGATTCTCTGTCAAAGATTTTAAATGGTAGTGAGAATGGTATCCATTTTTTAATCATCACAGTAGACAGATTGTACAGGAAAGCACATCGGTACAGATTAACCTGTGTGTACAGTGACTGTTTGTAGGGTAAGTGGACTTTCTTTGAGCATACAATAACGTTATCTTCAGCAACCTGTCCTGCATAGCAGAATCTCCTTAATTTAGAAACTCAGTCAGTCACAAAACATCCTCTCCCAGCATTTGCTAATGGCTCTCTCTTTAAACTGCCATTTGGGTTTCTAATATTAATCATGATGTCCTTCGCCAGTGTCAGAACCTGCTGCTATTGTCCTAATGCCCCAATTAGATTCCCTGATAGCCTGCTGATGTTTTCCCTGCAGCATTATAGACCATACCATCTCTGAGAGCATACTAGATATTTCCCTGTAGCATTCGAGATTAAAATTTCACTTTGCATCTCATTTGTCTCTCAGTTCATTAGTTCTCAATTTCAGTAAAAGGCCCATCGCTGAATAAAGAGAAATTAACATGCTTTACTAATTATTTTCACCTATTGCCACAAGAAGACTGACTTCATTATTTTTTCTAGTACACCAGTCAAATTTAACTAATATTTATTTAATCAAAATCTATCCTAGTGCAATTAAATAAGAGCTTACATGTGAGTTGTTATCCTAAGTTTTGAGTAACCAAGCTCTTATTTTTGAATAGATGTATTCAATGTAAATATATTTATATAATGCATGTAATGGGAACCACCTGGCTTAAAGTGGTTTCTCTTTTTATTGTTTTTGGTTTGGTAGGGGTCAATCAAGGTAAAGTGCCCAAGAACAATAATGTATTTTTAATGCAGTATACTTAATAGCTGAGTAGTAGCCCTTTGTCTATGAGGAATGTGGCAAAGGAAAACAGCTGATAATAACAAAACACATGGACTCAACTGCTGTATCTTCCCTTATTTGTTCCAAAAGAGGGCAGCAAATGTCTGTTTTGTAGATGTGGTATATTTTGAGCTCATCAACAGCTGTTACTGAATGACAGATAGATACATCTTACAGTTCAAGCAACCCTTCCCCCTACACACAACTTAAAGTACGTGTATTTAAAAAAATTATTTTAGGGTAAACAATATAAAAAGTGATAGGCTGATATAGTGCAACATATAGTATTTAAAATATTAGCAGCAAGCGGATATTAAATACTGGAATTTTCTTTTGTCTTCATCCAGCTCTGCTAGACTTCAAGTCAAAATAAGATATCTCTCGTGTTGTTATAATACACATAGAACTCTGTCTTCATGGTCAGCTTTCTCTTATGCAGTGTCCTTATTCATTAAAAAATAAATCTACAAGCCATTTGGATGGCACTATCTTGTGCAAAATGAAAGCGGATTATTTAAAGGACTGTAGACTAGAGGGATGTGTAGCAGAAGTGCTATTTATGTAGGTGTGTGTTAGTAAAAGATGGGAGGTGGTTCAGTTCAGACTTTATTCTTAAATCACATGAATTTTGGGGAAACAACTAATTTTCTCATAGTACTAGTACAATAGGCAAGATACAGAATTTATACAATATTGAGTTCAGTATTCACCATGTTGGTGTGGCCTCCTAAAGATAACCTGATGGCACCGAAACAATAACAATCACTTCTGCGCTCTCTCACTCTCTCTCTCACACACAAGCACATCTGTGTGTCTTTGAATTTCCCCCCAGCCATCATATGCAATTCTTCATTTTTTTTTGTACAGAAACTTATTATAAAAGTAGCTAATCTTTAAAATTGGAAAAGGAAAACAAAACAGTTGCATTGTCAAAGTGAAATAAACGGTGTGAAAGTAGATCTTAGATAAAAAGTAGAGAGAATAAATGTAGTTCTTATGATTAGAACACTGTGAGATTTCAGATTCCTGCTTCTTAAAGAGTTCACAGCAAACTTAGAAAGTATTTTACAAAAGATCTTTCAGAGCAAAATTTCTCACAAAATATTGAAAATATTTTGCACCACTTTTGCAGTCATTTACTGGCATTTTTTTTAGAAATTACTTGCCAAGGGATTTCATGTATGACTATGAGCTATTAACTGTAGTTGGTATATTATGTGCTATTCATTTTCAGGTAATTTATTGTTGGAATTTATTTGATGGCATTATTAAGGTACTAAAGTCTGAACTCAGTGCTCTTGAGCAGCTACCTAAACAAATTATTTTACCATTGAAGTACCAAATACAGTTAATTTCAAGAATAACACAAAGAAAAATCAATGGCCATGTTAGGCGGAGAAGAAGACTTCACATTTTTGTTTTAGCTAGACTCCTCTGAAGGGAGCGGGGGAAGGAAGGAGCAGTGGAAAGTTACCCAAAAGCCAAAACGAAGGGAGCAGATAGGGTGTTAAATAGCGAGGAACAGAGGGATCCAGGAAGCATGGGGGAGGAGAGAGCTGGGTCACAAAAACTGGGTAAGGGGCTCCAGGAGGGAGAGATTATGCACCATTTAACAGAATGCATGAGGCAGGGGATGCTCTGCCTGCCTGCCTTCCTGGACACCAATGGTCCCTAATGACTCCAAAGGGAAGGGTCATGAGCTAGAAAGTGAGGGAAATAGTGGTTTAAGATGCTGATTGTTTTGTACGATTTGCACTCTCTTGTGCTTTACATGATTAAATAATAAAGAGCAATAAAGTGCTATAGTCTGTGCAAATTGGATGAATGTGTGTTGACTGCTTCACAACTACTGCGTGTCCTGGAGAGAATTAAACTGTAAACCAGAAGCTTCACTCTTTTGAGGTGGAGTTCTGGGACAAGGTTTGTTTAGGTAACCAGGGTATCTCTAGGGTCAGCATTGTTCCTCGGGGTTTCAGGCAGGTGGGCTGAGGAGCTCCACTTCCATGAAGGGGTAGCAAACTAGAGTCAGGGCCCAGGAAATGTGCCAGAGAGCCCAAGGGAGGAATCAATATTGCAGCCTACTGAGACTTAAAAATATTTTACTCTTCTGGAAATGCATGGTATCTGATGTGCTCAAGTCACAGATGCTCATGAGCAGCCTCTCATGGTCATCCACTAAGACAGTGAGAGAGAAATCCAAGTCCCCACTGCTTTGGATTTCCAAGAGTTTTAGGCTTTTTATTTGCTTTGATTTTGGGGTGTCGATCTTGAGGCACCTTATTTTCAAAAGTGCTGAACACCAGCAGCTGTGAATCTCTTTAATGGAGGTACTGGTCCTCAGCTCCTCTGATAATCAAGTGCAAGCTGCCTGGAGTTGGGGTACCCAAAGAAAGAGGCATATAGAATTACTGGAAAATTCTGGAAATGTTGTCCATATTACATAGGTCAATGCTAGTTTAGTTGAGCTTTAGTCAAACACAAATGGTTGGTCTCAAATTATTGGGCGAAATGTAATGGCCTATGGTATACAGGAGGTGAGAGCAGATGATCCATTCTGTCCTTAAACGCTATGAATAGGTCCTCCAATATGATGCCAATGGGCCCAGATGATGGAGCTTTAGAGGAACCCACTCCAACCATGATTCTGACCTTAGGCAGGGACTACGTAGAGGTCAACTACTTAAAAAAAATGACTGTTAAAGCCACATTCTTTCCCACCACACACTCCTTGGCACTAAGGCTATCTCTGCGCTTGGAGCTGGGGTGGGGCGGGGTGGGGAAGTGGGAGGATGATTCCGAGCTTGCATAGATATACTTGTGCTAGCTCTCGTCCAGCAGTGTAGCTGCTTTATTACATACAGTGGTGAGCAGCAGCACAGGTTAGCTGCTCCAAGTACATACCCACAAGGTCCAGGAAGGTTTGTATTTGGGGTGGTTAGCCTGTATGTCTCTTGCCACTGCCCATGTTACCATAACTACAGTACTATTTTTAGCATGCTAGCTCTATGCGAACTAGCCTGAATATGTCTACACAAGCTGGGAATCACATCCCCAGCTCCAAGTGAAGACATAGCCTAGAATGGGGAGTGGGCAGAACCGCCATAGAGGCCATGGTTTTGTGTATATACCAGTTCCATGCCTGCAGATCCCCACCCAGTTGAACAGAACCCCACCCTTCTGTGCTCCCTTCATGTGACACTCAGCCCTGCTGTTGTTTGCTGCCAACCAATGCCAATGGTCTTTTATCACCACATAGGATGCCACAGAGCTTGCAGGCCTACCTAGTGTTGCTTTAGGCACTATTAACTAACCATGTTTATGCACTTGGGTTTTAGTCTCTGTACTAGGGGGGAACATGGGGCTTACAATAGCCATCTAAATTATTTGTAGAGTGCCAGTAGTAGACAGAGGATCAGCAGTTTTCCAGCTCCTCCCTCTTTCCTCACTCCCTTTTTTTGGCTTGCAGGATGCTTGTGGGTACACAGTGGGGCTTTAGAGTCTACTCTGTGCCTAAATCTCACATCCTCTAACAGGCATTCATGTTCTCTTGTGGCTAGTTGGCTGAAGGCTGCTGTCTATTTCCATGGTAGAATAACATAAGCCTATTTAAGATGTCATCTTAGGGAGGGAGGAAATATGGAATTCATTCCATAGGTAATGTTGATTTGGTTTACAATGTGCCAACAGTATCTTCTGGCTTTGTGCTTAGTCCCAATGAGCTCTGTTCCTACCCATGCATGGGAGCCAGTGCCAGTAAAACAAATCTTGCATTTTTCCCTCCCTCCCTCGCTTCGGAGGATGCAGTGAACAGTTCTAGAGCCAGAAGCTGATGTTGTGCCTTTTTAGAAATGAGAGGTTCTTATTAGAGTGGTGGTCAATGAAAGAAGGGACAAAAATATCCTGTGAATGACAACAAAGAAGATCTCCCAGCCTTTGTGTCTGGCAAGCCACTGGAGAAACTAGAGAGCAACTGAATGGGGTTTTCCTAATAGGCTTTCCAGTTGGCTCAGCTTGAGTCCTTCAGCTAATTTCTATTGGTTCCTGGTCTCAGATCATTTCTACTGAAGGCCAGCAACCACCAATGAATATGTTGCTTTGTTCCAATACGTTAACTGAAACCAGTAGAAAATTTCCATTAGGGTATGTGTGAAGGGGACAGTTAGAGCTCCTGAAGTACAAATGAATAAAAAATAAAACCATCTATTGTTTCAGTTCATGGTTGGATACCAAGGAGTATTTGAGCATAGACATTTCTGCTCTTGCACAATCCTTGTGTACCAATATTGGTTCTTCACTACAATTTTGCTACAGCACTGTAACCAACTCTTCCCTCGCCTCCAAAGAGAACAGACCTCTAAACTCAGACGCACAGCTCCCTTTCTCTGATGTAGCTCTAGAGTTAATTATTTACAATAGAAATGTCAATTCAAAACTGAGATTACAAAAATAGTTGAAATATTTCTGTTTAATAAATTAATGTCATACACCGTAAGACTCTTGCATTGTATTTTGTCCCCAGTTTTGGGTCTGAGACCCCCCACCCCTTGCATCCGATGGAGTGGATGAGGGAGACTGAAAGCATCAAGGAGGTTAGGCAATTGTGAAAGGGAGGTTTAAGTGGCCAGATTTTATCCTTACTCAAACTCATTACAACTTTGTTCTATGAGTACTCCCACTGAAGTCAATAGTACTGTTTGTAAAGTGTTACTCAGTATGAGTAAGGATATCAGAAACTGAGTCTGAAAGTAACATTTTCAAAAGCATGTAAGTGACTTAAGATCTTAAATCATTAACTTTCATTGTGATTTAGTCTCCTAAATGCCTAATCACTTTTTTGTAAATAGGATTTAAGCACCTAAGTCATATAGGTACTTTTGATAATGTTACCTTAAGCCTTTAGTACTTAGATCTTTTGCTTCTCCACCATTAATGAGATCTGTGGGTTCTTTATTTGGGAGTTACATGCAATACACCTAATTATTTAAAGTGTTTTGAAGTATCAGATAGTTCTAACCAACATATAGGAAAGGTAAACTCCTGAGTTAGGAGCAAACAACATCTATCAACTGAGCCCCCACATTGGTTAGCAAATATCTAGTTTTTTTAATTCCCCAATCAGTAGCTAAATATATGTAAACAATTATAATGCTTATGTTGCCATTGCAGCTAATTGTGATATTAAATTCCCCCTGTGAATGGAATTTTAATGTTGTTGGTGGCATTTTGTCAGCAGTTTTCCTGCTGTTTAAAAGATCAGTGTCTAATGGGATTAAGCTAGATAATCAAATCATAAACTGGGATCGGGGTACAATGTTTGGATGCCTGGCGAGTACTTCCTTACTAAATATGAATGAAAGATGTTTAGGGCTTATGGAGAAAGAAAAAAATACGACCACTTTTAACACTCTGCTGCTAACACAGAATTCTGGGCATTGTCCTCAGATTCTTGATCTGACAGTTGCATCCTCAGTTATTAGGAAGAGCAAATCCATCAAAACTCTGGAATGAAAAACATTTAAGGAGATTTTCCTAGTACATTAAGTGTTATTTAGAGAATGTTGCCCAGGCCTTCTGTCTGCATTGCTACATCTTTCTACGGGACGCTTTAGCTCTTTCTTCTGTTCTCTTTAGCCTTACTGTGGACTTGCAGTGTTATTGCTAGTGATTTTAATTCTCTCAACACTGGTCAAATTCCACTGTGTGCCTGTTGGAAGGTGGGTCTCATTTAAATGCATATCCATTTGATCTGCTTATATTAGGTGTAAAACCTGCTTTGCAAACGGGATTAAAATAATTGGTAGTAACTAATATCGAGCTGAGGGTTGTTATTATACCTATGTTGTCATTTGCCTCTCCCCCACCTTTGTTAATGTACGAGCTGTGCAAACTCCTGTTGATCTTTATTATTATTATATACGTATATATATATTATTGTAGCCTATTCATGGACCAGGACACCATTTTGCTAAGTTCTCTACAAATACAGATCTGCTTTGTGTACTGTACATACCTTACAATATAGTGACAAAATGCAGGTGGGCTATTAGATAACAGTATCTTGTATCTTGTGTGTTTGGTGTGGTCCAAAGGTTGTGCTCCAGGAGTCGGAGTCATCAATGTATTCTTGTTCCTGCTCTGCCACTCACTCACTGTTTCACCTTTGGCTAATCACTTAACTAATCCATACTTTAGTGTCCCCAGCTGAAATGGAGGTATTAATACTTACATATGCTGCTCCTGTGGGAATTCTGCACCCCTGCATAATGCAGAATTTGCACAGAACTAATGTTCTGCACAGAATTTCATTTTTTCCTGCAGAATTGGTGCTGCAGAACTGTTGGCCACCACTAGAGGGCGCTGGACCCAGCAGAGCCTCCAGCTTCCCCGCTCGCAAATAGAGAACATTGCTGGAGGGTTTCTGACAGTTGCCATTCCCAGCATGCCCTGAAGGAAGGAGGCGGCATGTGGGCCATGGCCACACAGTAAGCGGAGTGCCCAGCCCAGCAAGGGTGGAGGCCCTGCAAAGTGTGAGCCCTGTACAGCCCAACACTGAAATCACCACAGAAAACCCCATACAATCCCAGTCTGACCAGCCTCTGTCTGTTTCTCCCTGTGGATCCCTGGGCTCTGAGGAGAGGGGATGTGGATGTCTAGGCCAGGTGTCTGGCCTTGCAGCTAGGATCTGGGTGGAGGGGGTGTGGGTGTCAGGGCTAGGGATGCCATGTGCAGCCCCCAATTGCACTCCACAAATCGAGGGGCAGAGTTTTCCCCCAAGATGTGCCCACCTGGCACATGGGACACATCCAGACTGAGGCACCCAAGGAAAAGCATCACAAATAAACATGAACTGGGTTGTCATAGGGGTTGCTTTAACTCTTTACTCCTGGAGGAATTTTTTTGCTCTCTGTATTCTTACAGACATACTTGCTGAGAGGTATTTTGAAATAAATTACCAAAATAATTGAAACTGGCATGATTACGTTGTGTTAATTTCACAAATAAAATATGCAGAATTTTAACATTGTGAGCAGAATTTTTAATATTTTGGCACAGAATTTTTAATTTTTGGTGCAGAATTCCTTCCAGAGTAATATGCTGTGGCCACCATTGAGGCTGACATAGCATGGCTGGAACTGAAAGCATAAATTTGTGTAGACAGCCTGAGTTAAAGAACCAGGCTTTGTAGTTGAGATCTCTGAAATTCATATCCTCTGTGGATTGGACACAGAGAAGTACATGTAATGCACACTGACTATTGGTTACAAACATGCCTACACAGAGTAGCAGGTAAAATTAAAGCCATTCTGAGACCCTTGTGCAATATACATGTTCTGTAGAAGTACATTGGTCACCTTTGAAAAATCAGTTGTTCACCTGCTGTTAGCTGAGATCTCTCCGTTGGTCTCTCAGATGTAACTGTGGGTAAACATTTACTTTTAAATGGTGACCAGTGCAAAATATTAAATTTTTATGGGAGGGATGATATGGCAAATTTTGAATGAGTGATGTTGCAGCTTGGTGCAACCTCTATAACTAGAGTGGTTCTTGTGTACAGCATGCTGCATCCTGCATGCCAGGCCCTAACCTGCCAGTTGCTGAAAACGTTGTGGCTCCTCTTATCAACAGGGACTGACCAAGAAGTGGGATGGACCAATCACCCAAGGGTAAGGCTCACCAACAGTGAGGGGTGGGGTGGGGGAGGCAGGGGCTCTTGGGAGGGAATAGTATGTAGCTCTTGAGGGCTGAAGCTCCTGGAAAGGGATAGATGTAGGGGCTCATGGGGCAGGGGGTGGGGGCTTAGTTTTGCCCTGGGCCCCCCATAAGCCGCTTGGGGCCAATATCAAAATCATTGTGAATCTAGCAATAACTCTCTCACAGCATTTGACACTTGAACCTATTGCAATGTACAGTAATGGACAAAATCATGTTTTTAGTTTTGCAAAGTAATGGGCCCTTTAGATTTGGGCTGCATTTTTGCTAAAACAAAGGGGGATTTTACATTTTTCAGAAAATGCTATAAACTTACCTTCTACTTTCACAGTATCCAAAGATGGAATGAAGGAGATCAAATTAACATCAGGAATGGCACCCTCAAGTATTGCAGTTTTAAAGGTAGCTCAGCATACAATTTACATTCAGATGGTAGATTTTATTTTAAATGAATCAGAGGAGGGGACTGAATAAGAAGAAAAATATTAAGCTCTGGATTTTTTATTTATTTGAAATCAGTTATCCATATTCTTAGATAGTATAAATCAGCATAGCTTTATTGACTGCAACATAATTACATCAATTTACATCAGCTGAGAATATGACTCACTGATTACAAGTTTAAATATTCCCCTGCAGTGCTGTAAACCCAAATACAATAGTGTTGTGCTAGTTCTTGAGAACAAGGATCTGAAACTGAGCAGCCTATTTTTAACTGTCCAAGTTGAGTGAAATGAAGAAAGTAAATGATGAAAACTCATAGTGGTTGGGGGAGATCCCGGATGACTGGAAAAAGGCTAATGTAGTGCCCATCTTTAAAAAAGGGAAGAAGGAGGATCCGGGGAACTACAGGCCAGTCAGCCTCACCTCAATCCCTGGAAAAATCATGAAGCAGGTCCTCAAGGAATCAATTTTGAAGCACTTTGAGGAGAGGAAAGTGATCAGGAACAGTCAGCATGGATTCACCAAGGGCAGCTTTTGATATGGTCTCCCACTGTATTCTTGCCAGCAAGTTAAAGAAGCATGGGCTGGATGAATGGACTATAAGATGGATAGAAAGCTGACTAGATCATCGGGCTTAACGGGTAGTGATCAGTGACTCCATGTCTAGTTGGCAGCCGGTATCCAGTGGAGTGCCCCAAGGATCGGTCCTGAGGCCGGTTTTGTTCATATCTTTATTAATGATCTGGAGGATGGCGTGGATTGCACCCTCAGCAAGTTCGCAGATGACACTAACCTGGGAGGAGTGGTAGATATGCTGGAGGGTAGGGATAGGATACAGAGGAACCTAGACAAATTAGAGGATTGGGCCAAAAGAAACCTGATGAGGTTCAACAAGGACAAGTGCAGAGAATCCCATGCACTGCTACAGACTAGGGACCGAGTGGTTAGGCAGCAGTTCTGCAGAAAAAGACCTAGGGGTTACAGTAGATGAGAAGCTGGATATAAGTCAACAGTGTGCCCTTGTTGCCAAGAAGGCTAAAGGCATTTTGGGCTGTATAAGTAGGAGCATTGCCAGCAGATTGAAGGATGTGATCATTCCCCTTTATTCAGCATTGGTGAGGCCTCATCTGGAGTACTGTTTCCAGTTTTGGGCCCCACACTACAAGAAAGAGGTGGAAAAATTGGAAAGAGTCCAGAGGAGGGCAACAAAAATGATTAGGGGATGGAGCACATGATTTACGAGGAGAGGCTGAAGGAACTAGGATTATTTAGTCTGAAGAAGAGAAGAACGAGGGGGGATTGGATAGCTGCTTTCAACTACCTGAAAGGGGGTTCCAAAGAGGATTGACTGTTCTCAGTGGTAGCAGAACAAGGAGCAATGGTCTCAAATTGCAGTGAGGGAGGTTTAGGTTGGATATTAGGAAAAACTTTTTCACTAGGAGGGTGGTGAAGTACTGGAATGGGTTACCTAGGTAGGTGGTTTCAGAGTAACAGCCGTGTTAGTCTGTATCCGCAAAAAGAAGAACAGGAGTACTTGTGGCACCTTAGAGACTAACAAATTTATTAGAGCATAAGCTTTCGTGGACTACAGCCCACTTCTTCGGATGCATATAGAATGGAACATATAATGAGGAGATATATATACACACATACAGAGAGCATAAACAGGTGGGAGTTGTCTTACCAACTCTGAGAGGCCAATTAATTAAGAGAAAAAAAAAAAAAAAAAAAAACTTTTGAAGTGATAATCAAGCTAGCCGAGTACAGACAGTGTGATAAGAAGTGTGAGAGTACTTACAAGGGGAGATAGAGTCAACGTTTGTAATGGCTCAGCCATTCCCAGTCCTTATTCAAACCGGAGTTGATTGTGTCTAGTTTGCATATCAATTCTAGCTCTGCAGTCTCTCTTTGGAGTCTGTTTTTGAAGTTTTTCTGTTGTAATATAGCCACCCGCAGGTCTGTCACTGAATGACCAGACAGGTTAAAGTGTTCTCCCACTGGTTTTTGAGTATTTTGATTCCTGATGTCAGATTTGTGTCCATTAATTCTTTTGCGTAGAGACTGTCCGGTTTGGCCAATGTACATGGCAGAGGGGCATTGCTGGCACATGATGGCATATATCACATTGGTAGATGTGCAGGTGAACGAGCCCCTGATGGTATGGCTGATGTGATTAGGTCCTATGATGATGTCACTTGAATAGATATGTGGACAGAGTTGGCATCGGGGTTTGTTACAAGGATAGGTTCCTGGGTTAGTGGTTTTGTTCAGTGATGTGTGGTTGCTGGTGAGTATTTGCTTTAGGTTGGGGGGTTGTCTGTAAGCGAGGACAGGTCTGTCTCCCAAGATCTGTGAGAGTAAAGGATCATCTTTCAGGATAGGTTGTAGATCTCTGATGATGCGCTGGAGAGGTTTTAGTTGGGGGCTGAAGGTGACAGCTAGTGGTGTTCTGTTATTTTCTTTGTTGGGCCTGTCTTGTAGGAGGTGACTTCTGGGTACTCGTCTGGCTCTGTCAATCTGTTTTTTCACTTCAGCAGGTGGGTATTGTAGTTTTAAGAATTAAAACTTAAAACCGGTTTGAATAAGGACTGGGAATGGCTGAGCCATTACAAACGTTGACTCTATCTCCCCTTGTAAGTACTCTCACACTTCTTATCACACTGTCTGTACTCGGCTAGCTTGATTATCACTTCAAAAGTTTTTTTTTTTTTTTTTTTTCTCTTAATTAATTGGCCTCTCAGAGTTGGTAAGACAACTCCCACCTGTTTATGCTCTCTGTATGTGTGTATATATATCTCCTCATTATATGTTCCATTCTATATGCATCCGAAGAAGTGGGCTGTAGTCCACGAAAGCTTATGCTCTAATAAATTTGTTAGTCTCTAAGGTGCCACAAGTACTCCTGTTCTTCTAGGTAGGTGGTGAAATCTCCTTCCTTAGAGGTTTTTAAGGCCCAGCTTGACAAAGCCCTGGCTGGGATGATTTTGTTGGGAATTGGTCCTGCTTTGAGCAAGGGGTTGAATTAGATGACCTCCTGAGGTCTCTTCCAACCCTGATATTCTATAAATCTATGAATAGTACACTTGATTTTTAGCAAAGAGATGAAAGGCCTAGTTAGTGTTGTGCAACTGGAAAAGGTGGTGTGATGAATAACAAAAAATATTGTACAGAATGCTACTTGGTGTCTACTGCATAGCATCATTGCTCTAGATACATGCAGTACCAAGAGAATAAGTGTGCACACAGCAAAAGGGAATACGGACACCCTGTAGATCATAGCATTATGTGATATGTTCTCCTTATGTGCACAAAGCAAGAACAGAAAAACAGTTAAAAGCAGCCACAGGCAGCTTTCAGATCCAAGTTACGACATCCAGACTCTCTTGGTTGTCCTCCTCAACCATTTTCCCTGGTCACTTTGCACCTCTGTCATCACCTAAACAGTGACTTCACAGTTTGCACGCTCAGTGACTCATCCCCTATTGATGATAGACCTTGGTAAGTTTCTGGAAATGTCTGGTAAAGCGTGGATCATTTGCTCTAGATCAGATTCAGGATTTTATTATTTGGATCCCATCTCTAGTTAAAAATAGATACCAAGCACTTTTTATATTTGCTTATGCAAGTTCTGTAAATAAATAAATGGGAAACAGAGCTCTTCTTTACTGTTGCCAATTGGCTGAATTCCCTGAGGAGCAATGGTCTCCAAAGGGCTTAATGAGATGACAAACTGCTCAGCCTTAAGCTTGTAAGAGCCATGTTATGAACATTAGCACTAGCTGCATAGTTAAGAGCAATGGATTTGATAACATTTTTTACCATCTGTACACAGAAACACAGTAATTCACTGAAACAACATGAGTTGTTTGTAACAACACTCTGCAAGCAGATCATTCTTCTCTCTTTTTTCCCTTCCTAACATGGATTGCAACATTCTGCTTTCTCTTGGAGCTGATATTTTCTTTGAACGCTTTCTTTTTTAAGGGGAGTTAGTGCTAGTGTGGCAGTTCTCAACTGTTCCCATAATGGGACCCCAATTCCATTCCCTTTTCCATATTGGGACTGCCCTCCCATGTAGCTGGGACACCTAGACTAGTAACATGAGACGGGCAAGGTTATCCGGACAGCTGTCCATGATCCCATGTAGGTTACAACCCCCACGCTGAGAATGCACGTGCTACTGAAAGATACTAAGCACACATCTCGGAAGACTGAACATATACAACATGATAGCAGAAATGCATTGTTTCTCTGCATTATCCCACCACTATGTCTCAGCAGTGATCTGGAGTGATCAGCCCTGAGTATAGGACAGAACTTCAGTCTCCAAGTCTTTCACTGTTCAATCTCTGTTATGCCTGCTAATAAAAGTGATTATTAGTGCCCTTGATAATGAGGACATCTAGTGCCTACAAACTAGAGTAAGACCACCAATTCATTCTACATGCCAACCAAGCAGCTGTCAGCTGGAAATGACATTTTGGTTGCTACTGATGTGTCCAAACTTTGGCCACTACTGACCTGGATCAAACAAGTGACCAAGAGATCAAATTCTCTGCATCCATTATACATGTCATGCTGTGCATTCCCCTGGCAAATTGCACTTAAATATACCAAATAATTTAACTGATGGTTATTTGCTTCTTATTTGATTATAAGTAATAATAGTAATAATAATTCTGAAGCTCCGTTTCATAAAGATATACTATAATGACCACCCCATTGCTCTTTACAATAGAATAGAATCATTAACTACATTAGCTATTCTGCCACTCCAAAGCAGTAAAGCATATGGCTTGCCATCGATAATAAGCAAACAAAGAGAAAAAAGGCATCCAACTAAAGTGACACACAAAACTAAACCATGTTTTTATAGACATTATATAAAGGCCTTCACTAAAATATAAGAACCTACTAGGAATTGCTTTTAAGGTGCATATACTGTAGCATCATTACAGAGAGATTGATATAATGATTCAAAATATGACTTTCTTCAGTGAAAAATGTGTGTGTGGGAGTGGGAGTGTTGTTTGTTTGTTTTTGTTATCTAATTATAGAATATGAAATATACCATCTTAGAGAACTAAGTTTCCCACATGCTATCCCAGATCATATGTATGAGTAAAAAAATTCTACTTGTATAAGAAAAAGCCTCAATTCTATATTACCCAAATGTTCTCAGACCACTGAAGGCTTCAGAAGGCAGCAGAAATTTTATTTCACTTTTGTTTCTAATCAGCTTCACTTTCTGGTTCTTGTAGATTAGTAACACATTGCAATCACTGTGTCAGGGCACAGTTTTTCCTTGAAAAATAATCTATTTAATTTAATTTTAAAAGACATGGGAATTTTTCACACTAGGCTTTGTAAAAGCATTTTTTTTTTAATATCCGAAATGTTGGTCCTAAATTGACCTGTCAGTGTCCCATTCATGGTATTTCTAATCTTGAGAAAAGCATTCATTTTTCTTCAAAAATGTGAAACATAGTTGGGCTTTGCTGTTTTAAAATTCCTGAGCTGAAAAGAAAAATCTTTTTCCCCCCCAAAAAATCCTTAGGAATCCCCAGCTACGCAAAGGCTGTGGGCCACATGCTGTTCTCAGTTACACCGTGGCAAATGCAGAGTCGCTCCAATGGAAGCCACTGGATTTACACCAGTGTAACTGAGAGCTGCATTTGTTCAGAGGCTCTACAGTCAGTTTAAAGTATTAACTAGTTACATCTGCAGCTCTGTATTTATATTACTAAAACAAGTGCATGGATTATCTGAGAATAGAACAAATTCCTTTTACTTTTATGAACTAATATTGATAAGTGCAGCACTGCAGGAATTGATTCCTTCCACAATTTGCGGTGGCTCCAGACTACGCCATGGCCTGCTTCATCTTTGTTCCACAGTATAAACTTACCCCAGCTGCAGTCCTTCATCGTTGTTGGATTTGTCCATTCCCTCTGGCAATGGTTTCCTATTATATCTGTTAATACACTTTATTTTTTCTTCTTTGTACTGTTTACATAAAGACAACAAACAGTTATTGTTTGAAAATGCTGGTTTTCAAACTTGCTCTCAGGACATGGTGGTGAAAACACCAATGCCCACTCTTCACCAGCACTTACACCATGCTGTTCTACTGGTGCAGGAAACAGGCAGTAATTTGCTAGTGTGGAAGCATCCATGAAAGATGGGAGACAGATTTGAAGGAGCAATGGCAAAACTCTTTCTGTCTCTCTGCTGTCCATTCTCTCACTAGCATCAGCCTCTTTCCTTTCCCACCATGCAATCTCCATACAATTGGTTGGTGTAAGACCCTCCTACACTACAATGCCCACCATTTGGACCAGCCTCAGTGTCTCTCTCCTAGTCATTCACCCTGTCTCTTTTCAAATGTCACGTGACAAACAAAAGCTTTGTGTTTTGTAGGGTTCTGAGTTCTGCTGGGTCTTGGGGGTAAACTCTTGGCTGTAAACTGCTAGTTAATTTTACTTGTGACTTGGAAACTATGCCAGGAGCACCTAGCACTATAGGTTGGTCCCTGTTTTTATGTCAGTCCAAATAAAGCTTAACACAGTGTTCTGATTATTTAACATTTATACTGATGTAGCACCCAGAAGGCCCACTCAATATTAGGGTTCCATTTGCTGGGTGTTATAAACACGAGAACACAGTCCGTACCCTGAAGAGTTTATAATCTAAAAAAATATAGGTCATATTCTCTGTGTGTGTAAATTGGGGCAGCCCCTTTGAAATAAAAAAAGCTGCACCAAATTACATCAAAAAAGACTTTGGCTCCATATCTTTTCTCTTCTCTGTACCCGATTATTTCTCTTTCATTTTGTTATTGGCTTCATGACTAAACCCTTTGGATTTTGTTGACATATTTATGCATCCTGACTCCCTGGAAGAGGCATCGCTCTAAAGATTAATTTATTCACTTTGCCATCGCTGTATGCCACTGCTTTCAGAACTACACCATTCAGGTCTTGTGTTATTTAATTTTGCAAAGTGTTTTGTGATCCAAGCTGTAAAAAGAACCACACAAAGTTGCATTGTAAGAGAAGCTGCCATACTTGACTGTGTTTTGGCATAGCAAAAGAGAGGGAGTTTTATTACCATTTTCTTGGAGTCTATTTTTAAAGAATCACTCATTTCCTTGTGAATAATTTATGCTATCACTCTTCTTTGCTATTTGCCTTAGAAATCACTGCTATTGCAGATTTTAGGTTGATATTTACTGGTATTTTGTACACTGTTGTCTTATATTTTTGAGGTATATAGCACATTTACAGTTTAACATTTATCAAGTGCACACACAGACATCATGTTGTTGTGCCACTTTCTCAGCAGGCTTCTGCGAAAGCTTTTTATTATATATTTATTTATCCATCCCTCCATAATATAATTGGGAAGGATTGTCTTGTGGTTAAGTAGGGAGCTGTGACCCAGAGGAAATACATTCTATTCCTGGCTCTGTCAAAATCTTCCTCTGTGACCTGGGAAAACTTAGCTATAGCCAGCAGTGAAAGTAAACCGGTCTGGTCTGGTATGGCGTACTGGTAAGAAAGTGGCCGTCGATACACAGCTGACCGTACTGGCAGGACTGCTGATGGGGGGGGGGGGCAAAAGGGGCAGCTGCCCTGGGGCCCTGCGATTTAAAAGGGCCCAGGGCTCCCGGCAGTGGCCGGAACCCCAGGCCCTTTAAATCGCCGCCAGAGCCCCGAATGGCGCAGGCCGGGCAGCGCTGAAGGACTGGCTAGGGGAGTCTGGTCCCAGCCCTGCCCCTTCAGCCCAAGGCCCCACCCCTTCTTGGGGCCTAGAGCCACTCTCCCCACCTTGCCCAGGACCCCGACCGCCCTGCATACCAGTAAGTCCTTTAAGTTACTTTCACCTCTGGCTATAGCCATATTTTCAGATGTAGCCACTGATTTTGGATGCCTCTGTTTTCAGGTTACTAATTAGTGGTATCTTTGGCTGGATTTACAGACTTCAGTTAAAGCTGTGGGTGTTCAGCTCTTCTGAAAATCAAGCCTAATATATGTCTTACACTGGTCACCCCAAAATTGAGGCACCCAAAAACCAATGGCTGCGTTTGAAATATTTGGCTTCTGTTTCCCACAACCATAAAATGGAATAATACATAAGTTACCATATGGATTGTTGTTCATGTTTATGAAGAATATTGAGATCCACAGAGACAAAGTTCTAAAAACATCAGTATAGTAGCTTTACTCCTTTTGATAAATTTTCATTTTCATGTTAATATATTATTTTATTTTCTCTGACTTTCAGAATTCGGTATTTATTCCAAAGACATCTTTTTGCAGCCCTTTATCTGTTGTTCTTATGAGGTGTTTATAACATTAATATGCTCCAAGCCATGCATTTAGTCTCTGATATTTTTTATTCTTGTTTGAGTAGTCACAAATTTTCCTCAGAAATGAAGGTTTAATGTCTTCTAACCATATATCATTTATAGAAGTGTGCTCTGGTTGTAGGACTTCCACTTCTGGTTAATTAGGATATTGCTCTTCTAGTTTCCTTTCATCTTCCATCTTTCCAACACCACAATTCACTCATTCTTGCTAGCATTTATTCCATCTCATTTCCAATTTTCATTTGCGTTGAAGAGCTTGCCCATTCTTAATGTTCTACTACTTCAGAGAACTTTCCTTTTACATGGTACTCAAAATGCATAGTTGCTCACAGTAAACCAGTGCTGGCAAAACACACAGCTCAGTTATTTATCCTTCCCTAGAACAAAGGAAAAAAAAAAGTGCATCAAGAATGAAGGAGAGGGGCTTTTTGTGTTTGTTTTTGTTTTTTTTAAACAACAAAGCATGAGAAAGAAACAATATGAACATATTTATTTACTTGGGAGGCCACTCATAACAACGCCGACACAAACTTTGGGATGTCTCTTTAATCCCGAGAGCAGTCATATGTTGGAGCAGTAATGAGTTTCTCCACATTTTTCAATGTGCTTTGAATACAGTATTTATGCTAATCTGTTCTTCCAAGTGTCTGCTGTTAATCATGATCTTCATTTTTCTTAAGAACATCCACAGTAACATTTCTCTCTCTCTTTCATGGTCAAGATGAAGCATCTGCCGACAGCCATCTTCATTAACATCATAAAGGATAAGAGAGCAAGAGGACTGGCAAAATTGTGCAGCATGCACTCGAGAGAGAAGTAACCTGGAAAAACAGCTAATTGAGGAATACACCAAGACTCTTCTTCTGTTTATGGAAGCAACTTAGGTGACCTGCAGAGTTGGCCAGAAAGTGTTAAATAGTTTCAGCAAAAAAGTTTGGAAGAAATGGGAGTTTTTTATTTATAGCTTAAACTTTGTCTGTGGAAAATTTCCATTTTTTTCAACAAAAGGAAAAAAATAATTAGTTTCTGAAAACCAAAAACGTTTCAGCTATTTGGTGTTCAGAAGTGTTTGGTTTTTCATAAAAAAAGAAAGAGAAAATTTCAAAAGATGTTGACCAGCCCTAAAGAACTGGTGGGGTTCCATTGCACAGGTGGGCAAAGAGTAGTAAGGGGTTCCCAGCTTTTGCACAATTCAAAACTCAGCTCTGCGTGGAATCCCCTTGCCATGGTAGCCCTGAGATCCAACATTTGTCGACAAGACATTTTCATATCCATTTGAAGGGCAAGTGCTTTACCTGCAAGGTAATATATTAAAGAGGAGTAAGGCAGAATAATCAAGTTTTTATATAGTCAACCTGATTTTTTTAATCAGAAAAGAGATTTTAATTTCTTTTGCAGTTTTAGGTCCAAATCTCAAAGCTACTGAAAACAAATCAGAGATACATTTCTCACTTTTTTTTGCTCCTTTAGTTATTACCTGTGATCTCAGAATACTGTGATAAAATTAAGGCCTGGTCTACACTTTGGGGGTGGCGGGGGGGAAATCGATCTAAGTTACGCAACTTCAGCTACGTGAATAACGTAGCTGAAGTCGACGTACTTAGATTGACTTACTGTGGTGTCTTCACTGTGGTGAGTCGACTGCTACCTCTCCCCTGTCAACTCTGCCTGCACCTCTCGCTGAGCTGGAGTACAGGAGTCGATGGGAGAACGCTCGGGGGTCAATTTATCACGTCTAGACTAGATGCGATAAAACGATCCCCGCTGCATCAATTGCTGCCTGCTGATTCAGCGGCTAGTGTAGACATACCCTAAGAAAAGGAAAATTTATTGATTAAGAACATAAGAATGGCAATACTGGATCAAACAAATGGTATCTCTAGTCCTGTATTCTGTTTCTGACAGCAGCCAGTGCTAGATGCTTCAGAGGGAATGAACATAATTGGTCAAATTTGAATGATCCATCCCCTGTCATCTAGTCACAGCACCTGGCAGACAGAGGTTTAGGGACACCCGGGGCATGGAGTTGCGTCCCTGACCATCTTGGCTAATAGCCATTGATGCACCTATCCCCCTATGTACTTATCTAACTCCTTTTAGAACCAAGTTATACTTTTGACCTTCACATATCCCCCGGCAATGAGTTCCACAGGTTTACTGTATGTTGTGTGAAGAAGTACTCCCTTATGTTAATTTTAAACCACCTGCCCATTAATTTCTTTGGATGACCCCTGTTTCTTGTGTTATGAGAAGGAACAAATAACACTTCCTTATTTGTTTTCTCCACACCATTCATGATTTTATAGACCTCTATCATATCCCCGCTTCATCATCTCTTTTCTAAGCTGAACAGCCCCAGGCCTTTTAATTTAGCTGTTTAACTTTAATGGGATATGGAAGATTTTCAATTCCCCTAATTTATTTTTAATAATTGATTGATTGATTTTTATTACAGCAGCATGAAGAAGCCCCACTTATGATCAGGTCCCATTGTGCTAGAGGCTGTACATACCTCTAAATAGTCCTTTACTATATGTAAGTATTACAGGGCAGAAACAGACAATACAGGGAAGAAAGGAAGCATTATTCCCATTTTACAGATAGAGAATTGAGGCATAGGAAGATTAAGTGATTATTCAAGCTAATCTGGAAAGTCTGTGGCAGAGCCAGCAACCGAATATAGATATCCTGAATCTCAGTCCACAGACATTCTTCCTCTCCCTAAAAAATAAAAATAAAAAAATCTCCTGACTGTGGAATAGTTCCCTGTGGGAAGTAGATTTCTCTTCAGTTCATTCTTTTCACATTAAAGAGAACAAAACACTAAAATATATATATTGTAGAGAACTGGCATTGGAGGAATGCAGATCACCTAATACTCTTTCCCATTTCATCCTCTAGGATCAATACTGCACAAAATCAAATGGAGGCAGGGATTCCTATACTACACAGAGACTTTTCAAAGTGTATTGAAAATAGTACATTTGCGGCTGTTTCTTTATCAGCAGGAAATTCTCTTTTGTTATGTAGAAAACTACAGAACATCATTAGTAAAAACATTTTCTGCAAACATCAGGACAGAATGACACTTCCATTAGTCAAGACAGGGCTTCAGCGTCTACAAGATCACAGCAATTTATTTTTGTTTTTGATAAAAGGCACGCATGACATTTCTTGCTTTCCAAATGTACTCTGTTTCCAAGGAGCTGAGCCATAAACAACTACCTGGATTAGGATGGTGGTGGTCCCAAGATTTCAATGTTAATGCCAAGCCTGTCACACTATTTACTGTGCATGTGCTAGGTACAAGCCAATCTGTTCCAAGCCTGCCTCTGAATTATTGATGGCTAGTGCTTTACACAGCTTTCTGAAAGCTCTCTAAAACCAATGGATTTTATACAATGAATCAATTTAACCAGATCCTTTACGGTTTTTAGTTGAATTGAAATGACCATTTATGGTAGGAGGAAAAAATGCCATTGTGGTTTCCTTTGATTAAACAAGGATTGACACACACAGAATCTACTTTGCATTTGAAGGGCTGATAAGTGGCTTGAGTAGAGAAGCAATATACGGGACCTCACTTTAATTTCTTTTTAAAGCTGACTCAACTGTCAAATATATATAATTAACAACATTTTGTAATCAACTATTAACAATTGTTAGAAACGGGGTTGTTTTGTTCTATTATTATCATCATCAAGTACTAATTTGAGGAAAGTGCTTGCAGAAGAGTGACTCACCGGACAGCACACTCCCTTGCGACAAGGCAGTGCATATCAGGCTTTCCTTTGGAGTCCACTGCCAACAGCCACTCTAGGCTTGTAGTGATCTGTGTCGTCTCATGACTCAGCTCTTTGACCAGGTCATATTCAGTCCCACCCCTCTTGCGGTAACCGAGTCCCATATTAAACAGTAGTCCAGCGATCATACGCCAAGTCTTCTTCCCAGTTTTGGGATTAGCAGTCCTTATACCCACATGTTAGGGGGCTTTCATACCATCTTCCTCAGTGGCTGTAGGGGAACCCAGGCTCTCCCTCTACTTTGGGTTCCAGTGCAGGGACCTAGCAAGTAACTAAAGTCTGCTTTTTTAGATTCCTTGCTTCCTTCCTGGACAACTTCCTACCTCAGTCTATCTCTGGGCCCTTTTCTCCCACCCCTTCCTGGGCTCATTCTTCCACAGATTCTTTGCCTCCTCCTGAGCTCAGCAGAGTTCTTTCTGGCTCCTGAACTGACCTACACCTCCCAGAGCTTTCTCCCTGGAAGGCTGGCTCCTATATGCATCTCCCAAAGCCCTCTGTGTTTCTGTCTCTCTTTTCTCCCTTGTCCTTTCACCAAGACTCATCACAGGAGCTCACGCCACTCCTGTGGCTTCCCACTGTCTCTTCTGGTCCTTTGCTAGTGCTGCCTTCTCAGGAGAGGATCCTGAGACCTACTTTTCCCCGGGTCTCCTTTCTACTGCCCTAAAGTCCTTCCTTTATTAGTTATCCTGCTTCTCTCAACTGGGACTCATCCTTAATTCAACCATCCAACTCCTCCCCCACGTTGCCCTAAGCTTAAATTGGTCCTGGCCCACCCTCCAGGTGCAACCAGGTGCACTAGTTACTCTCTGGCTCCAGTTTACTCTTTCTTTGCCAGTGTGGGATACACACCCTCTCACAGTGCCATGTAACTAAAGCAATCAAAAGACTCACTTTTTTTCTCTCAGGTGAGCATCTAATTGTATTTTATTATCAACCACAAGGCGTTATCAGGTTACTGGTGATGTGGAAAAACTGGATTCAATCCATGCTGATAGTCAAGGACTTGTGTTTTATAAGTCAGCACCATTTGATAAGGTCCTGTAGGTTGGCCTTGACTGGTTGGTTAAGGCACTAGACTTGTGAAGTTACTACAATAACTCTTTGTTTTAATGACTTGCCCAAATATTTCAAGGTTATTTTATCTCTCAAGACCTACGTTAAGGTCTCAGGTCATTCATAAAGCCTTGTATGTATCTTCTGTGCTGGGTGGATTTCACCCTCCCAGAATACACTGTATTTACATCTGTAATCTGTTTTCAGTCAAATGAGGCCCTTGTGCTTTCCTTTTCTGGCCATGCTAATCATATGGGACCACAGCTACCTCTGCTGGCTGCCAAATGGTTACAGTGCAGAAAGGACCAGAGTATTAAGGCAAAGAGTTTTCTCCCCATCCATTTTTCTGTGTCTCCACTTTTCAGTGTTGCAATTATATACTTATTACCACAGCAACAAAGTGCAAACATCTGCTTCCCCATTCCCTGACAGTGACAGAGGCTCAGATCCTGCCAGCTTTCCCCATATGACTAGTTGTACCGTCTTCAAGGGTATAAATGTAGGGTAAACTGTATTTGATCTACAGTCATCTGTATGATGGTCCCAGCTCCAAATGACACAGGGTGCAATCCTGAGATGACTAATATGAGTTTTCTGTGGGTGAAATTCACACCCAGACAAAGGGAGCACCACTGAAAGCCCCTCAAAATAGGGCTGAAGAGGGACTTTTGCAGGGTGGTGGTGGGGTGTATAAGCCTTGTGATAGTCCTCTGCACAGGGGTAAAACACTCAGTCAGCAGACCTTATTCCAAGAGCAGCCCCACTGAAATAAATGGGACTACTTGAGGAGTGAGGTACTACTCATTGTAAGTAAAGGTGGTAGAATCTGGCACATTATTAAGCTTCAGGGCCAGAATCTTGCATACTTACTTGCACTGAATAGCATCTTATTCTATAAACTGTTCAATTGAAATAAACTTTTATGTTCAGGGTGAGTAAGGGTGTCGGAAGCTAAATTTTGTATTTAGTTGCAATAGCTACTTTAGCAACAGAAATATTTGTCTGAGAGAAAATGCACCTCCTGATTAGCTTACATTCCCTTGTCCCTCGCCACCCAATTGATTTTCCAGATTTAATTCCATATGCAAGTGTATATGTAAAATGAATGAAAGAAATCAAGATGTGCAGAGAGGACCAGTTTATGTACATTAGCTACTGTTGCCAGGGAAACAACTTTTTTTCTGTACATTCTGAATGGTGGTTGGGTCTCAGTCAAGGCGTCTCATACTGTGGCACCCAGAAAAATGATTAAAGTTGAACACAAGAAAAATATGTTTAACAATTATGTAGAGGCAAAATGGAGTGTGTAGACATGGAGAGGACAATAAGCACCATACAACAAGCTACTTTGGGAATTTATTTAGATACTTTTGTAGTCTGTGGGGGTGAAATTCATGCCAGTACAGAGGGCTCAACGTGTGGAATGCACCATTCAAGCCACATGCTAGCCCTAGATCTAAGGATCTAAGTACAATAAGACTTTGTGCAAGGCCTGTATTGGGGGTGCAATTCAACCTGTACAAGAAAATGTAAATACAATGGGCCAGATACCAATTTCACGAGTTTTACACCTCTGTATGGCCAACATCAATGGAGTTGCTCCTGATTTAGGCTAGTATGAGAAGAGATTCAGGTCCAATATTTCGGGGGTACTCTCTTTCTCTGTCCCTCCTGATCTTCCTTTAGGGATAAAAGTGAGAAATAAAATGATTATCCTTCATTTTTTATCTATAGTAGTAGTTACTACTTGAGTGAATGCAGGTACTACCACAGATCAGATAGAAACAAATTCTGCTCTCATTTACACCCACATAAGCCCCTTGGTGTTAATAAAGTTTCACAATTGTGCTAGTAGCTCAGGCACAATGTGGCACACAATGTATTAGGAGATCATGGGCCAAATCCTTAGCTGGTGTAAATCCTCACAGTTCCACTGAAGTGATGGATTTAAACTAGCAGAGAATCTGGCCCCATATATTTAAGAAAAAAGTAAATAAACAGACAATTAACATTATTATTATTATTATTCACTATAGAGCTGGATGAGTTAATCATTATCTGTTTGGTTAGTGAATTGTTTGCGAACCTGTGATACACCTCAGGGATACCCAGGGTTGTGAGGCACCTCATTGCTACCTGCCCTTAGCACAGGAATGGTCAAAATACAGCCCGCAAGCTGGATCCGGCCCAGCTAACATTTCTGCCCGGCCCGCCTTGACTCCGGCGGCGCAGTGGGGCACTCAGGCAGGCTGCCTGCATACTATGGCCCCATGCCACTCCCGGAAGTGGGCGCCTGCTGCTGGCATGTCTCTGCGTGCCCCTGGCGAGGGGAGAGGGGGGACGTTCCACGTGCTTCCCCCACCCCCAGCACCATCCTCACAGCTCCCATTGGCTGGAAACTGGCCAATGGGAGCTGTGGGGGTGGTGCTTGTGGGTGCAGGCAGCGCACAAAGACCGGCTGCCCTCTACCCCCAAGGGGCGCACAGAGACGTGCCAGCAGCAGCCAGCTGCAGCCGTTTGCAGGAGCAGCGTGGTAAGCACCTCCCAGCCAGAGCCTGCACCTCGGACCCCCTCCCACACCGCAACCTCCTGCCCCAGGTCAGAACCCCCTCCTGCACCCAAACTCTCTCCCAGACCCTGAATCCCCTTCTGCACCCCAATCCCATGCCCCAGCCCGGAGCCCCCTCCTGCATCAAACTCCCTCCAAGAGCCCTCACCCATCACCCTCTCCTGCACCCCAACACTGCACTAGCCCAGAGCTCCCTCCTGCACCCAAACTCCCTCCCAGAGCCCGCATCCCTCACCCTCTCCTGCACCCCAACACTCTGCATCAGCCTGGAGATCCCTTCTGTACCCAACCTCCCTCCCAGACCCCGCACCCCCTCCATTAATATAGGAGAAATGTGTGGCCCATGACAACTTACCAAAATTCGTGGAATGGCCCACCCCTGCCTTAGTATGAGACAGTCTTATCTGAGCATGCTGTAGTTCATCTCCCTGAAACTAACAGCCTCTGGCCACACAAGCATTGCCCTCCAGGACTCTGAAGACCTCGTCCTCTGTGTGCATGCTTGGGATAAGCACATACCAACCCCTGAGACCTCTGAGCATTCCCTGCAGTGTCCAGCCCTTAGCCACTGGACACTCATAGAAATTACCAGGGAAGCTGTCCCTAAAGGAACAGTGCACACACCAGCTTGTTTGATTCAACTGATGTTCAGTGCCAACATAACATCACAGCACTGAGATGCTTTTATAGTGAAAACAATCATAATTTTATTATCAAAGGCTAAGATTTAAGAACTAGTAAATAAAGATAATAGAAGCAGAAATGGTTATATATAAAAATAAAAATGTAAAATTCAAACCTGGGTCTGTACTTATCAATGGTTACCTTGCCTATTTAATACAGCAGAGTTTATTGCAAGGATTCAGTCTTTTGCAAAACTAGCTGATTTTCAGTCAAATCAGGATCCAAGTATTAATGTATACCCCCAGCTCTTTAAAGGGTTTCCTTAGTGAATGGGTAATAAAATGTCTCCTTGAATTCTGTTTATATTCTTCTAAGTTCATTCCTCTCCCCCTCCATCTCCCCACCACCCCAGACAGAACAATCCCCTGTGGGTTAGTCTCTGCCATCTTCCCACAATCTTGTTTACTCCATGTGCAGATTTGGCTTCCATTGTGTTGGCTTACAATGTTTAATTTACACAGTCAACAGTGAGACAGTTAAATCAACTACCTTTGTCTGGCTCAAAACCTGTTTGTCAACCATGCCTTAATTTAGACTTTAAAACATATGTTTAGTGCATATACACAACTTCTTAAATATCCATACATACAGCACACAATGATTCTGAGGATCAGTGTGATCTTGGCTTTCATTTAAGATCTTGCATGATATTTTTATAGAGAAATACTATGAAAGTAGAGTGATTGGTGTAGTGAGTTTGTCAGGCCTGATACGAGTTGCTATTATAGAACTGTGAACCCTTTGTCAGCCAGAATCAATGAACCTGAGTGTCATAGAACCAGTCCTGATTTTTGTAACTATATTTGTTATAAGTAATGGGTGAATAGTTCTGACAAATCATTTGCAGTCTGTGGGCTGTTCATGTCGGTATATGTAATCCTGCCTCAGCATGGGGAGGATGGACTGGTTGACCTCTTGAGGTCCCTCCTAGCTCTAGATTTCTATGATTTCATGTCTGGCAAATCCTACCTAATGCTATTGCTTCTGTTCTCCGTCTGGGAAACATTTTATACAGAATAATAATGAACTTCTGCTATGTAGTTTTGAATGAATAAATATTTGTGATACACTTCATGAAACTCTCATGAATTGGGAACATTTTCATGAATTAACAGTCGTCATTCAAATATGCACAAATGAGATGATGCTGTGATTCACAGGGAGTGAACTTTAATGCTTTGGTGCTCCAATAAAGACATTTTCATTTTTTATGAACTATTTGAATAGCTCTATTCATTGTCTGCTACTGAAATATAAAAGTAGCTATGGTGGTGATTTCCAAATTGTTTCTATTTCAAAATAAATGGCTTATACCATAGGTAGCTAATAACCCAGTTTGATTTGTTGAAAGCACTAGTATTCTATGAATATGGAAATGCTATAATTGATGGAACTATTCAGTACATTTAGTATATTAGTAGATTTAGTAGCAATAAATAATCAATAAGAAAGTTGTTTGTCTGATTTAATTTTTTTTTAAACATGAAAAGTCAGATTGCAATCCTTTCTATGAATCTGGTCATTATGATCAAAGGGAATGTAAAGAAATAGTCATGTCAAAAATCATCAGAATGATTCCATTAGATTTTAGAATCTTAGGTCTCGATCTTCAATTGGTGTAAATTGGTGTAACTCCATTGTAGTCAATGGTGCTGCATATGCAAGTATCTTTCAGTTAGGACCCTATGCTGAATTCCTTACCTAATCAAAACTGCCTTTGAAATCAACAGGAGTTTTACTTGAATAAGGAGTTCAGGATTGGTCCCATAGAAATTAGCAATGAGAGAGACCTGTTAGGTCATCAGTTCCATCCCTTGTTTAGGGCATGACTGTTCCCTACAGTACAGTACATTTGCTAGGGCATTGTCTGGTCTAATTCTAAATGACCCAAACAATAGGTCTTCCATCTTATTTATTTTTCCTTGTGTCACCCTAAACAATTTCTCGTAAGCACAATATTTGTAGAAAATTATGTCATCTCTAGTTCTTCCCTTCCCCACTTAGTTAATCTCTATGGCTTGGTCTACACTACCCCCCCCAATTCGAACTAAGGTACGCAACTTCAGCTACGTGAATAACGTAGCTGAAGTCGAAGTACCTTAGTTCGAACTTACCTTGGTCCACACGCGGCAGGCAGGCTCCCCCGTCGACTCCGCGGTACTCCTCTCGCCGAGCTGGAGTACCGCAGTCGACGGCAAGCACTTCCGGGTTCGACTTATCGCGTCCAGACTAGACGCGATAAGTCGAACCCAGAACTTCGATTTCCAGCCGTCGAACTAGCTGGTAAGTGTAGCCAAGGCCTTAGTCTTTTAATCTTTCTTTGTAAGTAATTCAAGACCAATATTATCAAAGCAGCAGACTGAAAAGATCTAATGGAAAGAAGGCTGCTATGAGATACAGAAAGAATATTCAGAAGCTCCTGGGAAAGCAAAGAATGATTTCAGTGAGAGCACTGCTATCATGCAGAGATAGAAAAGGATATATTAGAAAACATAATTCAGGGCCCAATCCATCTGCTACTGTAATCAATAGGAGTTTTCTACTGATTGCAGTTAGAAGGGAAACATTATGTCAGTGTTAAGTGGAACTCATTGAAGAAGCTAGTGATGACTCTCCAAATAGTGATGACTCTGCAATCTGTGCTTTTCGTAAACTCACTCAAGATAGATCGGAAACTGGGGAAGAGCCAACAGACTTGTACAAATTCCCTTTCAGCTTCTCATGTTGCCTATAAAGAAAAAATGCAAGCCTTGTGGGACTTATAAAAATTGCAGTATCATTTTATTAATCTTATATTCAGAAGTTGGTTCACTGCATTTACTCCGAACACAGGCTGCGGTTGAAAAGGCAATACATACTTTCAAGGAAAGAAGGTAAGAGCAGATGGTTAGAGCTGATCAATGAAAATTAGAAACAATTTTTTAGAATTCCCCCCCCCTCCATTTTCTAGCCCATTCTATCAGATGCACTTAAGTATGCTTTTAAGACTATCCCTATTCAGGATAGCACTTGAGCTTTCATTGAACTTTAACATTTTTTTTTCTTTTCTGGTCAACCAGGCCCTGAATCTCAGCATCATTCTCATCAAACCAATCTTGGTGATTGTAGGTGACATAGCCAATGGTCTCAGCACATGCCAGAAGAATGTCAGCCTTTAATCCCTTCCAGAAATTTTCATTATCATCATCAGCTATAGGCATAGTGGTGAACCTCTCTTAGAGACCCTGCTGAAGTTTCTCCCCAGTCATTATATCTTAAAGGGGCTTGGCGTTGAATTTTTTTGCACTGATTTTGCCTGCTTATGATACCTTGAGATGATCTGGAAATTCATGATAGATCTAACAAGCCAATGGTCTGTCCAACAGTCATTGGTTCCATTCATGGTGCTTGTGATGTGGACATCCTTCCGATCTCAAGCTCTAATGATAACATAATCAAGAAGGTGCCAATGCCTGGAGCCTTATACTTCTCACTTTGTCTAAACAGTTTGTTTGTGATGACCAGGCCACGTTCTACACATTTGCTCAGGAGAAGGATGCCATTGGTGTTGGCCTTTCCTACTGCATACAAGGAACTCAGGGCTGAAGCCCAAAGGAAAACCCCCAACATCAAAAACAAGCGGTGGTGAGAAAAGGCCAAGGAGATTGAGCTTTACGCTGATAAATATGATGTGAGGAGCTTTTTTCAGGCAATAAGGGCTGTTTGCAGTCCATGCTGCCATGGTCCCACACCACTCTGAGCCCAAGACAAATCCCAGCATTTTAAGGACAGCAAAGCCATCAAAGCCAGATGGAAGGAGCATTTTGAGTCACTCCTGAACCATGAGTCATCTGTCTCAGATGCCACTATCAAATCTATCCCTCAATGACATGAAAGAGAATCTCTTGCTGTCCCCTGACCCACAAAGAAGTAATGTGAGTCATTATGAAAACCAAAAACGATAAGGCAGCAGGGCCAGATGACATAACAGTTGAAGTCTACAAGTTTGGAGGTGAAGAACCAGTAAGGAAGCGCCACAAACTTTTTTCATATCTGATATAATGAGGAGATTCCAGAAGACTTTAGAAATGCCAACATAGTTACAATCTTTAAGAAAGAAGATAAATCAGAGTGTGGAAATTATTGAGACATTGCCTTGCTATCTACAGCAGGGAAAATTCTCGCCCATATCCTCTTAAACAGATTATTTCCCCTTGCTGAGGAAATATTGATGGAATCTCAGTGCGGTTTTAGACTTTTACCAACATGATCTTCGTTGCCTACCAAATCCAGAAAAAGTCTCAGGAGTAAAATCAGGACCTTCATCGATTTGACAAAGGCTTTCGACTCCATTAATCATGAAGCCCTGTGGAAGGTGATGTCAGATTTGGCTACCGTTCAAAATGCATTAAGGTCCTAAGGCTTCTTCATGATCAGATAACTGCCACCGTTCTCTGTAATGGCCTGGAGATGGACCCTTTCGTCATCAAAACTGGGGCTAAGCAAGGGTGCATTATTGCCACAACCCTGTTCTTCATCTACTTAGCAGTCATTTTGGTCCTCCTGAAAGACTGCTTCCCAAAAGGAATTGACATTCAATACAGAATGGATGGGCAGCTTTTTAATCTTCAACATCCCTGCTCGAAGTCTAAAGTCCTCAGCTCATCCATTACTGATCTTCAGTATGCTGATGACTGTGCCATCCTCTCACACACTGAGAATGACCTTCAGCCCACACTGGATTTTTTTACACAAGCTTATCAAAGCCTGGGACTCTCACTCAATATTGAGAAGACCGAAGTGGTCCAGCAGCCTGCCTCAGGCCTTGCACATGACCAACCACAACTCACCATCAAGGCACAGACTTTGGAGACAGTCAAGCACTTCTGCTACTCCGGTAGCTAAATGCAAAATCATTTCTCAAAATGCAAAAATCAACCGTGAGATCCAGCATACGTAAATCTGTGGTAGAGATCATCCTCAAATCAAGGGATCACCGATGATGATGATGAACTTTAAAGGACTTAAAAGATTTAAGAACATGGATTTAAGAACATGTGAAGAAGCGTAAGCTGAAGTGGTACGGCCATTTAACAAGATCATCTGGCCTATCCAAGACCATCCTCCAAAGGACAGTACAAGGGGAGAGAAGAAGAGGTAGACAGAAGAAGAGATGGATTGACAACATAAAAGAGTGGACAGGAATGGACTTCGTGGTGACTCACGGACTGACACACAATCATCAGGGGTGAAGACAATTGGTTGATTGCTCATCAATGATGGTGCCCCAACGACCAATGCGGTTATGGGAGTGATGCTGCTGCTGCTGCTGCTGCTGCTGATGATGATGACATGCTTAAGTCCCATGGATTTATACAGCTAGATTTTCAAAGCCAATGCTTTCAACAGGAATTAGGTGCCTAACCTGCTTAGATGCTTTTGTAAATCCCACTAGCCACCTATCTGCATCTTTAGGTGCCTAAATTCCTTTCTAAATCTGGCCCATAGTTCCTAAGGTGGCAAGTGCTTAAATGATATAGGGAATAAGGATGCTTTGTTGGATCAGGTCCATAGAGGGGCTAAATAAGTAAATTGGGAACATTTTATACATTTGCATATGCTTAGCAAAATAGAAATAAATTAATCCTGAGAAATATTTCTTTCCTGCCATTTTTAATCCTGCCATCATTGAGGTATGAGTGCATATAATAGGCCAAAGGATGGAATGCTCTATAATCTGTTTGCTCTCTTCCCATGAATGCCATTGATGTGTATGCTTAAATTGCTACCATTGGTCTTTCTTTTATTTTTTCCTTGTGTACTATGTTTTACTTTGACACATCTGTGCATATCATCTCTTTTTCTGCCTATCCGGAGTGAGTTATTGTTTCTTATTTGAATGGGGTTCAAGAAAACTGACTGGAAAGACTAAGAGGACAAGACCTGTATATGACTTGTACTAGCACCACTGGACAGTGAGTGTGGTCTTATTTCCAGCCAACACGGGTGTCACTCATGGATGGAACCATGTCACTCCTCATCTTTGGTATACTGATGGAATAGATTTGATAAGTGCACTATATGTCTAGCACCCACCTCCCCACACCCTTCTCAGATCTGATTGGAATAAGGAGAAAAAACTAATTAAGCAATCTTGAGTTAACAGATGCAATTTTATTTCCCTCCATCTAAATCTTCACAGAATGAAAAATGCTAGGTGGTCTTTGTGACACATGGGTTTCATTCCATTGATCTCCCCATAAAGGCTGAGAAATTAAAACTAATGAAGGTTGCAGAAAGATACAGAAGAGAGCAGGTTATTATTTCATGAGGAGCTGTATACAGTGAAAAATTTCACCAGATTGTGATTTATGAGAGATCTAGGAGAATAAACTCAAGGACTGTGGGCGGGGGGAGAGGGGAGAATGTACTTTAACAAATGTCAAAGTTCTGATGCAGCAGAAAAATCAATCTAAGAGCAACACCAAAAACATACAGTGAAAATATCTGTCAGAACTTTTGCATGGAGTGCATGCGTGACAGGTAGGAGAGTTAGCAAGTGGATGCATTTTAGAACTGTGCGATGTAAAGGATTCTTCCCTTGAGTGGCAAGAATTATATTGGGCTAGATTGTAATTTTTCAATCAGGTCTGAGTAAGGAGCAGTACAAATCGGCACTGTCCCAGGTACCAACCATGGACTGAATTATGTCTCAGAGTCATGATCCTCCCTTGTGCTGAGGGAGGAGTAAATTACCATCACCCATTTTGTGGAGCGGTTCAATTTCCCCAACCCCCCCCCCCCCCACCAGCCATCTCATCGGGTTGATGACTAAGGGGATGGATGAGTGGGGAATACTGAATTAATAGCTCCCTACTCTAAGCACAAGCCTGATATCCCAATGTGATCAGTGAAATCAGGGTTAGTGTCCTTACTCCCTCTTGCTGCCCTGAATGGTTAAGTGAAGCTGTGACAATTGATCCTTAATGACAGTCTTTTGTATTAGATACAGTCTAAGCAATCAGTGGCAGTTAATAAGACTAAATGGGGCCCTGATCCAATCCAACCAAACAGCCCCCAGCAAAGAGAAGACCCTCCCCACGTATCACTGATTTTGAGCAAAGGTACTTGTGCTGGTTTTGTTTAAATTAGTGTCAGGTAAATAACTTCTCTGAGGATTTATTCCTGTGCAGAATATGAGCAGAGAGCTGCATGTGTAAATGCAAGGTAAAATATGATGAGCAGGACAGCAGGCTTATAAATCAGGACTGACGGATGTAGTTGACAAAATTACACAGCTATGAAGGTGATGTAAGTGATCTCAGGGTCATTCCCCAAGAGATTTATATTAGTCAGTCTTGGTCCATTTTAAACAAGGATTTTAAAACCAAAACACGGAAACCTCTCATGTACTGTATCTAAGGATATGATTTGGTCATGGAGGTCATTGATTCTGTGACTTCAACAGATCTCCATGACTTTTCAGCTTCAGCTTCAGCCCCGGGCAGTGAGGCTCTGGCTTTGGCTTCAGCTCTGCCATGACCATGCTGTAATTTTGTACATTTTTCCCATGACTATTTTGTGTTTTACTATGATAAAATTGTATCCATACTACATCTTAGTGCGTCTCATGGGTTTAATCTACATAATCATTTTTGTTATGCTCCCCCACCGAGACACTATCACCAATGATAGCAATGGAGAAAGTACTACCCACTGGCTGGCACTGCAGTTTTAACTACTATGATGACCAACCCTACCCAGGGTACTCTAGGTCAATGGTTCTCAACCTTTCCAGACTATTGTATCCCTTTCAGGAATCTGATTTGTCTTGCATACCTCACTTAAAAACTACTTCCTTACAAAATCAGACATAAAAATACAAAAGTGTCACAGCACACTATTACTGAAAAATTAATTACTTTTTCATTTTTACCATATAATTATAAAATAAATTGATTGGAATATAAATATTGGACTTACATTACAGTGTGATACCTGAGCCTGTTTTTCACTTGTGAGCCTTCTCTGAAGCTGGAGCCCCAGGCAGTGGGGCTGAAGTCACAGTCCCACCACCTGGAGTTGAAGCATGTAACTTAGCTTTGCGGGGCCCGCTGTGGCATGGGGCCTCGGCCAATTGCCCTGCTTATCACCCCTAATGCTGGCCCTGCACTTGCAACCCCTCCCTAAGCCCATTCCGCCACCCTCCTCGGGGTCGCAATCCCCAGGTTGAGAAACACTGATTAGGTGAGTTGACCTCGGCGTACCCCCCAGGAGTACGTGTATCCTTGGTTGAGAACCAGTGGCCTAGATAATAGAGTAGTTATAACCCCGGTGGCCAGTCTACACTAGCACTCCCAGTGATGCTACCAGCCGTGGAGCTGCAGTATTCGTGACAATGGTTCAAGATTTTAGCAACAATGCTACATTAATCAAGGCCATATTACAGAAGAATCAGAATCTCAAATCTGAACACGTCCCTTGCCACGTTCTTTCCCGGACTCTGTGGTGCACAGAAGCAGTGTATAAGAGCTGCAACGGGCATAGGGAGAATTACCTCAGCCCAGGATTAATAGGTCAGTATAAGCAGCCCAACACTGCCTTCCTCATAGGCCCCTGTGTATCAGCATGCTGGGGATGGGAAGTTCAGTGGTGGGAAGTGTCAGAGTCAGCACTGAGTGCTACAAGGATTCTGGGTGGTTGCATTTTATGTGGGGACCTTTTGATACTCACAGCAGCCCAGAATCCATGTAATAATGAGGTGGAGTAAAGCCATCTTTCCCACACTCCTCCTAGAGTTCTCTCTCTCAGGAGACACAGCACATACTATGTTCCCAGTCTTTGGAGACATTTGGAACAAGATTCTGATCTGACCTTTGGCCTATTCCATCCTAGTATATTAGGTCAATTGTAAATTAGCTCTGTCATACCTCAAAAATTCACACCTTTTATCCTTATTAAAGAATGCTCCCTGCTGTTCAAGTGACATTTCTGTTAATTTAACCGAGAATAACATTTTCAGCTAGTTTTTTTTAGAAAACAAGCCTCATCCAACTTGACAACTATCATCAAAAACTGTTCAGGAAGAAAAGGTGGAGGAGTTGCATTGTATATAAGAGAGCAGTATGACTGCTCAGAACTCCAGTATGAAACTGCAGAAAAACCTGAGAGTCTCTGGATTAAGTTTAGACGTGTGAGCAAGAAGGCTGATGTCATGGTGGGAGTCTGCTATAGACCACCAGACCAGGGGGATGAGGTGGATGAGGCTTTCTTCCGGCAACTAACAGAAGTTACTAGATCACAGGCTCTGGTTCTCATGGGGGACTTCAATCACCCCGATATCTGCTGGGAGAGCAATACAGCTGTGCACAGACAATCCAGGAAGTTTTTGGAAAGTGTACGGGACAATTTCCTGGTGCAAGTGCTGGAGGAACCAACTAGGGGCAGAGCTCTTCTTGACCTGCTGCTCACAAACAGGGAAGAATTAGTAGGGGAAGCAAAAGTGGATGGGAACCTGAAAGGCAGTGACCATGAGATAGTTGAGTTCAGGATCCTGACACAAGGAAGAAAGGAGAGCAGCAAAATGTGGACCCTGAACTTCAGAAAAGCAGACTTTGACTCCCTCAGGGAACTGATGGGCATGATCCCCTAGGAGAATAACATGAGGGGGAAAGGAGTCCAGGAGAGCTGGCTGTATTTTAAAGAATCCTTACTGAGGTTGCAGGAACAAACCATCCCGATGTGTAGAAAGAATAGTAAATATGGCAGGCGACAAGCTTGGCTTAACAGTGAAATCCTGCTGATCTTAAACACAAAAAAGAAGCTTGCAAGAAGTGGAAGATTGGAAAAATGACCAGGGAGGAATATAAAAATATTGCTCAGGCATGCAGGAGTGAAATCAGGAAGGCCAAATCACACTTGGAGTTGCCACTAGCTAGAGATGTTAAGAGTAACAAGAAGGGTTTATTCAGGTATGTTAGCAACAAGAAGTCAAGGAAAGTGTGGGCCTCTTATTGAATGAGGGCGGCAACCTAATGACAGAGGATGTGGAAAAAGCTAATGTACTCAATGCTTTTTTGGCCTCTGTCTTCACAAACAAGGTCAGCTCCCAGACTACTGCACTGGGCAGCACAGTATGGGGAGGAGGTGCCCAGCCTTCTGTGGAGAAAGAAGTGGTTCAGGACTATTTAGAAAAGCTGAACGAGCACAAGTCCATGGGGCTGGATGCGCTGCATCTGAGGGTGCTAAAGTAGTAAGCGGATGTGATTGCAGAGCGATTGGCCATTATCTTTGAAAACTTATGGCAATCAGGGGAGGTCCTGGATGACTGGAAAAAGGCTAATGAGATGCCCATCTTTAAAAAAGGGAAGAAGGAGGATCTGGGGAACTACTGGCCAGTCAGCCTCACCTCAGTCCCTGGAAAAATCATGGAACAGGTCATCAAGGAATCAATTCTGATGCACTTAGAGGAGTGGAAAGTGATCAGGAACAGTCCGCATGGATTCACGAAGGGCAACTCATGTCTGACTAACCTAATTGCCTTCTATGATGAGATAACTGGCTCTGTGGATGTGTTATTCCTTGACTTTAGCAAAGCTTTTGATACAGTCTTCCACAGTATTCTTGCTGGCAAGTTAAAGTATGGGCTGGATGAATGGACTATAAGGTGGATAGAAAGCTGGCTAGATCATCAGGCTCAACATGTAGTTATCAATGGCTCCATGTCTAGTTGGCAGCCAGTATCAAGCAGAGTGCCCCAAGGGTCGGTTCTGGGGCAGGTTTTGTTCAATATTTTCATTAATGATCTGGAGGATAATGTGGACTGCACCCTCAGCAAGTTTGTAGATGACACTAAACTGTGAGGAGTGGTAGATATGCTGGAGGGTAGGGATAGGATACAGAGGGACCTAGACAAATTAGAGGATTGGGCCAAAAGAAATCTGATGAGGTTCAACAAGGACAAGTGCAGAGTCCTGCACTTAGGACGGAAGAATCCCATGCACTGCCACAGACTAGGGACTGAGAGGCTAGGCAGCAGTTCTGCAGAAAAGGACCTAGGAGTTACAGTGGACGAGAAGCTTGTTGCCAAGAAGGCTAATGGCATTTTGGGCTGTATAAGCAGGAGCATTGACAGCAGATCGAGGGACGTGATCATTCCCCTCTATTTGGCACTGGTGAGGCCTCATCTGGAGTACTGTGTCCAGTTTTGGGCCCCACACTACAAGAATCAGAGGGGTAGCCATGTTAGTCTGGATCTGTAAAAAGCAACAAAGAATCCTGTGGCACTTTATAGACTAACAGATGTATTAGAGCATAAGCTTTTGTGGGTGAATACCCACTTCGTCAGATGCATGTAATGGAAATTTCCAGAGGGAGGCAAGAATCAGTCTGGAGATAACAAGGTTAGTTCAATCAGGGAGGGTGAGGCCCTCCTCTAGCAGTTGAGGTGTGAACACCAAGGGAGGAGAAACTGCTTTTGTAGTTGGCTAGCCATTCACAGTCTTTGTTTAATCCTGAGCTGATGGTGTCAAATTTACAAATGAACTGAAGCTCAGCAGTTTCTCTTTGAAGTCTGGTCCTGAAGTTTTTTTGCTGTAGAATGGCTACCTTAAAATCTGCTATTGTGTGGCCAGGAAGGTTGACGTGTTCTCCTACAGGTTTTTGTATATTGCCATTCCTAATATCTGATTTGTGTCCATTTATCCTTTTACACAGGGACTGTCCAGTTTGGCTGATGTACATAAGCAGAGGGGCATTGCTGGCACATGATGGTGTATATAACATTGGTGGACGTGCAGGTGAATGAACCGGTGATGTTGTAGCTGATCTGGTTAGGTCCTGTGATGGTGTAGATATGTGGGCAGAGTTGGCATCGAGGTTTGTTGCATGGATTGGTTCCTGAGTTAGAGTTGTTATGGTGCGTTGTGTGGTTGCTGGTGAATAGTCCAGATTGATTCTTGCCTGCATATTTATAACTGTCTCTGGAAATTTTCATTACATGCGTCGATGAAGTGGGTATTCACCCACGAAAGCTTATGCTCTAATACATCCATTAGTCTATAAGGTACCACAGGACACTACAAGAAGAATGTGGAAAAATTGGAAAGAGTCCAGTGGAGGGCAACAACAATTATTAGGGGGCTGGAGCACATGACTTATGAGGAGAGGCTGAGGAAACTGGGATTGTTTAGTCTGCAGAAGAGAAGAATGAGGGGGATTTGATAGCTGCTTTCAACCCCCTGAAAGGGGGTTCTAAAGAGGCTGGATCTAGACTGTTCTCAGTGGTACCAGATGACAGAACAAGGAGTAATGGTCTCAAGTCGCAGTGCGGGAGGTTTAGGTTGGATATTAGGAAAAACTTTTTTGCTAGGAAGGTGGTGAAGCACTGGAATGGGTTACCTAGGGAGATGGCAGAATCTCCTTCCTTAGAGGTTTTTAAGTCATGCTTGACAAAGGCCTGGCTGGGATGATTTAGTTGGGGATTGGTCCTGCTTCGAGCAGGGGGATGGACTAGATGACCTCCTGAGATCCCTTCCAACCCTGATATTCTATGATCAAGTTTCAAGCTGATGCAGGATGCATGCACACCACGTGCACACAAGTACACACACAAAACCCAGTTAAAATATTAATGTTGAGAATTAGGATTAAATTGAAATATCCAACTCATTCCCCGTCAGCAGAGCAACAATAGATGAGGAAACACACTTGGGTATCATGGCTTATCCAGTTAACTTCAAGAACCAGTTTATGTGATATGTTTTCATAATCTTGGGTTGACAAGTACACAGTTTGATTGTGGTCTCCTACATGAGATTTCACCAAGTATTGCTCAGCAAAAAATGGTACAATGAGAAAATAAATTCAAATACCGCCCCATGAACAGAGGATACTGCTAACATAAATTAATAATGGAAATACTGACCAGCAAAGAAACGTACTGATGTAGTATCTTTCTGAAAACATATTGATTCTCCAGTACATTAATTCCTTATACTGAAGAATTAATGTCAGGGAGTGAGTCATAGGTCAAAATATAAGTTATATTTTCACTGTGGTCATTTATGGGGGTAAATGGGGTTGTTGTTTTTTTTCTTTTTTGACACAGATACTTCTTGTTTCATTATGTTTTTAGAGTGCAATTAATTTAAACTGATTAAGACTCTTAAATTTTGCTGTGAATGTTACCCACAATAAACTGATCACAGATGGAATTTACAAGGAAATATAAACCATTTATATTATATATACAAAAGAAATTAAGGTGTGGTATAATATCAGAGTTTTGGAGGCTGCATCTGGTTTGTGCCTGGAAGTAATATGACTAAGGACTTGTCCACAAGTTGTGCCAGTATAACTTGAATATGCTTTTAAACCAATACAATTAAAATAATTTTAAAAGATTGTGTGAACACACTTAGTTTGGCTAAATCTGTTCCTAACTGATTTAAGATAAACCTAAATAAACCACTCAGGTCAAATTGCAACTATCTTATGGAGAGGAGCCCTAAATATGGGGAGCAGTAGAGAATTAAGTTATAGCTAGTTGAAAAATGGAGGGAGCGTGGTTCTGTGGAAAATTTCAGTTTTTTGGCAAAAATTCAAAATACTGAAAATTTTGTATTTGGGAATGCTGCTACAGAACCTTATGGTCCAATTCTCCTCTATAGGCTGGGAGTTCGGTCAGACTGCAACTTAGATGAGGCACCATAGTCACCCTCTTGGATTATCATGGGAGTCCTGGGCCACAGTGCATCATGGGAAACGTAGACTGGACTGGAAGCCTGTCTCATAGATGAGAATGGGAACAGGAGGCAACTGAACTACAACTTCCATGAGGCACAGCATTAGCATATTGAAATCAAAATATTTTTGTGTTTGGGTGTTCATTTTTTCAATCCAAAATTGAAATTTTCCATGAAAAGCAGTGTTTTCACACAAAATATGAAAACGCAACTTTTTGTCATAAAACAGTTTTGACAGAAAAAATGTGACCTAACCTATTTATATCTTTGATTTTTAGTAATATATTATTCACAAAACTCTGGATTCCTGGTCAGGAAAGTGCAGTGTAAAGTTAAACACATTCTTAAGTGCATTCCTGACTAGGGATGCTTTCCTGAATTGGGGCCCTTGTTATATATAGAGATATTTTGGATATGTTCTGTTCTATTATGCTCTAATCTCTGTTACTGATTTCAAAATTAAATTTACTTTCTATGGGGAGAGAGAGATTCTTACTCTCCTAGGGCTTCTAAAACAATATTTATATACACACACTGTTAGTGGCATTATTCTCTAGGGACCAGGGGGGAGACACAGACACCATTCTTGTCTCCGGGTTGGTGGACTAATTACAGACAAGGCTAATCATGTGACCTAGGCATGAGGAATAACAGCTCCATCCCCCAGAAAGAAAGGGCAGTTTCTGGATTTAAGGTCCCAAATAGATATACTCTATTTAAAATAATCCTCTGGAGGTCTTTCTAGATATCAGGTTTTATGGGATAGATTTTGTTCCTGTTTGTTATTTTCTGGTAAAAATATAATGTTAATTTATATTAATTCCAATAAACTATAATTTTCACTAGAACTGGAGTTTCTGTTGCAAAAGCCTGGATCCCAAAGCTGTTGGATTTAATCTAGCTGGTTTATAACCCCTCAGAGATTGTTTTCATAAGAATATTAGGAAAATATGGTTGTATTTCTGCAGGTTTTCTGAATCATTCCCAACACATGATAGATTTTTGTCCAAACTAACCACCGTCTTGATGGGTCTCTTTATTTTGCTTCTTCAGAGACTTAATTTAAGCAACAAAGCTCCAAGGGAAAATTATATTTATGAGGATTGTCCTAAACTTTAGCTTCCTCAAGGATTGTCCTTTTCCAGAGCTTCTCCCTGAAATACTTTCTTTCTCTCTCTTATCTCCAAGAGATACTCAGCCTTTGGTCTTGCTGAGTGAAGCTTTGAAGTGGAGATCCAACTGGTCTGATTGCCAGGGTGAGTCAGAGGAATAGCTCTGCAATTTCATACAGTCCAACTGTCTTACAAGCTGTCTCAGGATAAAGGAAAAGTAAAATTTTCAGATCTATTGACTGTGCTAAATCATTATCAAAATAATGTTATACTGCATTGTTCTATTATAAGCAATGTGCCTTTTACAATTGCTGCAGTATGCATATAACTTTCCATGGACAGCAGAAATGTGTAAAACGATTCTAATGTTTTCTTCCACATTTGTTTTTTGTTTTTGAAGTATGTAATTTATAAAATAGGGGGCAGTAGTTATCGCTGATACTTATAGGTTTTCACTTAGCATCCTTTAAATATAATAAACACAACCCTAACATTCAGATATATACAGTTCTATAATTTCAGCAATCAATAACAGAATAAAGATAGCAGGACTGGGTGTGTTTTTTTGGCAAATGTATGGTAATTATATCCCATTGTTGGAATCTTGTACAGGTTCTGTTCTAGTATTTATTTTAAATAGAGCCAATCAATATCCGTTAGCAAACTCTGAGTAGAAGACAGAAGGAGAAGCCTGTACAATTGACCAGAAAACACACGATAAAAAAAAAAAAAAGATTGTGAAATTGACTAGAAAACACGTTATCTACGAAGGAAATCCAACCCAGTGCAGCTGTCTAGATGAGTTATTTTATTGTTTAATAATATAAATACTAAGAAGAATGTCACATTTTTGAATGAAGTTCAATTTGAGTATAACGAGCCACTGAGTCCCTTCTCCTTACACTTGTTTTATGCCACTATAACTTCATTGGCTTCAAGGGAAGTTACTCCTGCTTTACACCAGTGTAAATGAGAGGATAATAAAGCCCATTGTATTCGATCTATTAAATTACATGGCATTTATGACCTGCTTTATAATAATTTCAGATCATGTAAGAAACAAGAACATTTAGTAAGTTGTTTTGCGAATATCACTAATTTTAAAATAGTGTGTATAAGTGATGGTTGAATCTTAATATGCTAAGGTTTGCTGAAGCTCCTTAAAATGAATGGGCCAGATCCTTTGTTGGTATAAATTGGCATAGGTCTATTGATTCCATTGGTACTGTCCTAATTTACACTCGCTGAGGATATGGCCTATAAGATGTACAGCCAAAGTTCTTCCAAACATCCCATCTGGAAATCTGGATAAAAATCCTCTTCTGCCAAGATCTCAGCACAAGGCCTATGTACCATTTAAATCCAATTTAAGCCTTCAAAATAAGGCTTAAATGAGATTTAAATTGCATAGGCTTTTTGCTGGCCCTCAGTACAGAGGGGAATTTTATTCCTGAATTTGAAATAGCATTTCCTACTGTGTTATGTGACTCCTATTTCCAGCTATGGCTGATACTAAGGGACAGGTTTTCAAAAACAGTACCCACATGATGCACCATAATTATGGGATTCTGAAGACGCCCCATGGCAGCTCTGGCATAGGAAGAGACCATGATGGGAGATGTAATTCAGCTGGGGAGCAGCGCTCATCAGGGAGAACAGGAGCATGAGGTACCCTAAACTACAACAACCATCAGGCACTGCGGTGGTCCAGATCGGTTCAGAGACCTGACCGGAAAGCATTTTGGGTTGACAAACCATAACAAAATGTTTATATGCAGAAATGTCAAAATGTTTCATTTTGATCAAAAATATGTAAATGAAACACATTGATGCTTCTGATTAGTAATTTTTCAGAACTTTTTGTTCCATTTAAAATGTCAATATTTTGTATTTTTGTCACAATTCAAGAAGAAAAAAAAACAATTGGCAAAATATTGGAATTCCCCATGGGATGGGAATTCTGTTTGTCAATATAATTAGTTTAAATGGGACTTAAATTACATCAGCCTTCTGCTAGCCTTCAGGACAAGGGTGAATTTCACTCCTGAAACAACTTTTCCTACAGTTTTTTCAACTTTCATTTCCAGTCCTGTCTGACAGTAGGGGCCTGATTTTCAAAAGAGCTCAACTCTCAGTGGCAACCAGAGTCGTGCAAAATAGCTGAATCTTAGAAAAGAATTTGGCCCTGTGATAAATGAAGGAGGGGATAGCTCCCTTTTATGGACTCCCAGTCAGCCAGTTATCTATAAAATCCCCCTTGGTAGCTATTCTCTACTTGCTTTACCTGTAAAGGGTTAAAAAGTCTGATTGCTATGCATAGATAAAAAGAAGTGAATGGGCACCTGGCACTCCATTTGCTGGCTCCTGTGCCACTACAGCTGTCTGTGCTGCTGCCTGACTGGCTGGTTACCTTTATAGGACCCCTAATCAGAGAAGCCCCGCCCCCTAATCAGGGCTCAGCTTCTCTCCCAGCACACTGCCCCTACCAGTCTCTACAAATACAAACACAAATACCTACAAATACCTTCTCCAACAGAACTCCCACCTTTTCATATTGAAGTATTACTACCAATGCTGCTATCACATAAATACTGCTCAGATTATATTTATATTTTCCTAGTTTACTAGTTATGCAATTAATTTTATATTGATTCATCTTAAGTAAATTAATGCTGTCCTATAGGTTTCTCTAATTAATAGGAGTATTTATATCTCATGTCTGAATGAAAAAATATTCCGACTTGCCCATAACTAGTCATAAATCGTAGTATGTCTTAGTATATAAACCCTACTATAAACTAGCTTATAGTTAAATATTTCTGTACACAGCAGCTAGAGCATAGTAACAAGAATTGCTAACACTCCACACCAGCTTTTCTGATTTTCTGTGTGTATTTATTACTCAAGTAGCAGTAGCACTTAGAGGCCCCTTGTGTACTATGCACATATAAAATAAAAGGCAGTCCCTGCCCCAAATGCTATCAAGTAGATAATAAGAGGCAACAGGTGGAGTTAGCACACCCAGCTATTGCGAGGTGTTTTGTACTCATCCAGGCAGAGATGAGTTTTAAGAAGAGACTTGAAGGGTGACCTTGAAATCTTTCCAGGGAACTCTTCATATGGAGGAGAAAGCACAAAGGTACTCAAGGGAAAACTGGACTAGCATGTAATAAAGGCTGGCAACAGTGGTAGAGTAGAAGTAGGACCTGGTTATATCTGGGGGAATTCTGCACCAAAAAATTCTCCATACAATATTTTAAAATTCTGCAAATTTTGTCAAAATAATACAATATAATCACTCCAATTTCAACTATTTTGGTAATTTATTTCAAAATACCAGCTAGCAAGTATGTTTGTAACAATACAGACAACAAAAAAGATTCAGGAAATTTTTTTTGACTAATGGACTCCTTACTAGGCATATTAATACAGAATTTTGAGTAATAACTAATTTAAACTACAATACAGAAACGTATTTCCCATACCCCTCAGAAGCAGTGCAAAGGCTTGGGGGAAGTCAGGAGTAATGGAGGAGCTGAAGGAGATGGAAGTAATTGCTGGGAATGAGCCTGGGATTGAACCTGTAGGGTTGTTCGGTGTTGGTGGGAGATGTATGGATTTTTGGGGGGGTGGGGAATATTGTTAGGGAGTTGGGGAGCCTCCCCATACAGACCTTGCCTGACCCTTTCAGTCAGGCATATCTGCTCTTGTCCCCATGTGTCCCTGAACCTCTCCCCCATCCCCATATGTCCCTGCACCCCCACTCAGCCATCCCTCCTCCCCCTTGTGTCCCTGCACCCTCTCCCCCATCCCAATGTGTCCCTGCACCCCCACTCACACAGCCCTTGCCCCTCCATCTCAATGTGTTCATACACTCCCACTCAGTCACCCCCTGTCCCCATATGACCCTGCACCCCACTCCCATTCAGTCCCTGACCCAGTTTGTCCCTCCCTCTAGCCCTTCTGAACCTCAGTCTACGTAAACCCCCAACTGCCCTGGGTACCCTGCTCCGTCTGTCTTCATCCCATATCCTGTGCCTCCTCACCTAGCCCTGCAGGCAGGGCACTGTAAGAAATGCAGGCTCTCCTCCTCCTTCTCCATGGCTGGCTGCTCCAGCTTCCCTGTGTTTTGGTGCCACAGCAGACCCTATTGGGTGAAAGGCATAACTGCAAAGCTTCTCCAGCAGAATGTATTTTCTGCTGAGAAAAAAAAATCTGTGGGGGACATGAATTCTGCTTGTGAGAAATGGCACAGAATTCCCCCAGGAGTAAGTAGGAGTCAGTGGTTCCATAACATTTAGGAGCTGATTGTAGAAGAAGATTGTAGAGATTAATGCTGAGTCCCATGGGCCAATATCAGTGGGGAGTTTTGATGAAAAACTGATAGCCTGATACACCCCATTGAATTTTCAGAAATACTGCGGAGTTGTTATAATTGCTTTTGTAAATATAATATTGATCATATAAAGGATATTATTATTCTCAAATTTTTCTTCTGAGACGCATTGTCCTATAACCCCAAATAATATTTGATTTTCAATTTTATGAGCAATACAGTCCTATCTGCATTTTGAATTACGAGGTATAAGAAAATATTATAATTCCTTTTTATTTACAGATGCTGTAGGTAATAGGTACTTCAGGTTTAGTAAAGTGCATGATTGCTTTTTAAATTGAGCATTTCTTCATAATAATGCATTATAAATAAATTGTTGTGCTATAAAACATCATCATGCTTTCACAAACCTTCAAAGTCCTTAAAAGCAGTCACCCTTATACAGTTTTAAAAACTAGCTACTAATATTTACATTTGTGACTGTGCACAAATACATAAAATCATTGTAAAAGCAAGAGGCTTAAGTGCCTGCCCTTCCATTCACCAGGTCAAAAAGAAATTTTAGATCTGTCTCAGAGGATTTCTTGCTATTACAAATATGAAACCAGGATGTTAAAATGAAAAAAGAAGCAAATTTAATAATAACAATAAAAATACTAGCAACAGCCAGTGCTCAGCTTGATGGCTCCAGAGAATGGAAAGAGATTATGTTAAAGCATAAATGGAGCTTTAACATTTTTAAATCCAGAAGGTCTAATCTAATCTAATCCTTTTCAATCCAATTTTTTAAATGCAGCCTAGACATCAGATTAAAACTTGTGCTTTGCTTTTTTAGGCCACTGCAAACAGAGTCAGCATCTGTGCAGCCTTCCCCATGTTCAAGGGGGTTTTAGATTAAAGAAAAATATAGTTATGAAAATAGAAGGAAAGTTGCAACTTGGATATCAAATGTCTCAATTCCACTCACTAAGTTGAAGCAAAATTTATTTCCTTATTGTAAACATACATTTTCTGTTTTAAAATAATGAAATTGAAGGAGGGGATTCTGTTGGTGGGTATAAAGCCTATTAGTTCACACAATATACTGTACAATACACTAATATACAGGTTGAGAAGTGGAAGAATTTCCATGCAGTGTTACATTTTTCCAACAGATCAATGTGTGAGTAATTCTGCAAATCTCTAAGAACTCAGCTGATTTAATTGTAAGGCTCAAGCCAATGAAACCTATTTTTCTGCCCTTGCATTACACAAGTAAAAATCGAGTTGTCCTCTTTGATTTAAATTTGTTAAATGAATTTCATGGTTGTGCTTCTTGAATCTAAAATGATCTTTCAAAGCAGGGTGCACAGGATTATTATGCTCCAGAGCAGGGGTAAGCATCTATTATACATGAGCACAAATAAAGTCCCCACACTTAGCAGAAGTAAGTCTGCTTGCCCCCTACTCTCAAGAGCCTAGATTGGGAGTCTAAATTCAACACATAATCCTGAAGTTCTGCGTTGCTGAGCTACTGTCAGCAGGGTTCAGACGTTTGTCTTTCTGGATACAATATCCACCTTTTTCTCAGGATACTAGAGTTAGATCAACAACTTGTTAGAAGGTGGAAAAAAACAAGATGTGGAGTGGGATTTTCCAAAGTGCTCAGCATTGGCTTCTTTTCCCATTGAAGTCCATGGTAAAAAATCTCAAGGACTTCAATGGGGAAAGAGGCAAATTATGAGTGCTTTTGAAAAGCCCACCGTAATGTACCCTGTTGACGTCCTTCTGGCACTGTTTTCCGTTTACCAATAATACCTATGCCAGTTTTCCATTATGGCAGTATCGCTCGGTCTAAGCTGGACAGCACTGTACAAATGTTTCTTACTGTACTGAATAATAACTAACTGAAAAGAGGACATGTGAGTGTAGAGTAAATGTATCAGAAGTGATATGGGGTAAAACGTTCAAAAGTGCCTAACTGACTTAGGAAGCTAAGTGCCATTTTCAGAAGTCACTTAAAGTATGTCTATACTGCGGTAAAAGACCCATGATACGGCTGCAGCTGGCCTGGATCAGCTGACAGGTTCATGATGCTCCAGCCTGAGCCTGAACATCTACACTGCAATACTATAATCCTGCAGCCCAAGGCCTGCAAGCCCTTTAGCTGACCTAGGCTCTATGTCTCAGTGCCATGGGTTTTTTATCTCAGTGTAGCTGTACCCTCAGGTGCTTTTGAACATTTTATCTAAGATCTAAAGTGTTAGCAGGCACTTAGTTATTCACTCTCATCTTTGGCCTTATTCTGATACTAGTCAGGACTCATAGCTTGATGGCTACCCACATCTCTAATTAATTCAGGATCAGATTCCACAGCATGTCCTCAGCACAACACCAACACTTGTGCTGTGAATAATCAAGAACTTGATCAAACATAACTATACAAGACAAACAAGTAGAGCAGTGATTAGAAGAGTTTGCACAGGTAAACTCTCCTTAATCACAACAGGCCAGATCCTACTCATCTTCCTCATGCAGGTAATTGATTGCAGCTGAGCAGTGATGATGAGCAGGAGTTAGCCCATAGTTAGCACATTTGCTATAAAGGGAGAAGAGATGTTTCCTGTTGTCTCCAGATACCCCACAGTATTTTGCCACTTTTGTCCTAGACAACATTTTTATTCATTGACATCAAGTGTAATTTGTATAGCAAAAATCCCCTAATCATGTTCATCCAGCTATTCCATGAGAGACCATCTTCTGTTATCCAGACAAGGGAGCATTCCCATGTGAGAGGCAGTAGAACCAGGTTATATCCAGCTACTAAAGCTTCTGAATACTCATGGGTTCCAATGATGATCATGGGGCAGCTAAATCAAACTGCTCTGTTAAACTTGCACATACTTCAGTCAAAAATATATGTGCCTTTATACATCCCCACAAAAATTCATAATGCTAGTGTGTCCTCTGTAGATTGTTCAGTGACAAATAAGGAAAGCAAAGGGCCCTTGGTGTTCAAGATTATGGCTGATTTTCTCAGGTTGGCAGCCAGCACTGACACTATGCTGTTCTTCTGGAGGTGTTGTTTTGATGGATGGTACCAAGTGACAGCACAGAGAAAGTCAGAGAGGGTACAGCAGTGACAAAAGTGGTATCCAAATCCTATGAGAGTCCAACTTTTTGGAGTGGCTTTGGGAAGAGGCTCTTTGTGGTGTTGCTTTTTTCCCCCTTATGATGTGTTAGTTTAAGACTGAGATAGCAAACAGACACATGCAAAGCAAATGTGTGAAAACCTTAAATAGCAAGGTTGCATTGATAGCTGGCAGCTGACTGTTGATAAGAGTATCAAGAACATAGAGTTAGTTGTGAGGGCTTGTGGTGGTGCAACAAAATACAGTGAGACTGCACCTGCCTCTGAAGTGGGTCCCTGAGCAGCAAAACCAATCTGGTTCTATTGCTCATGGAGGAGCAGGATTGGTGTGGGAGACTTCTGCTCTTCAAGAACTCTGCACCAGCGTGAGGCTGGTGGGATGCAGGCTGAGGACATGGGGTGCATATAGGGAGGTGCAGGATCAGAAGATCTACTTCTATGCAGCTGCTTTGGTCTTCATCCCTGCATTCAAGGGACTACATACACTACTCCGACAAACGTCTTGCAATAGTCTCCGAAGAGCCACTCTGTAGCCACTTCATAGTCTGGAAGAATGGATTCCTCCCTCTCCTCACACATTTGCCCAGCACCTGCTCCAGCTGCTTGAACTAGGACTCTAAACGTACCCAGGTAGAACTTTCCAAAAACACCTACAAGATATAAATTGCTCCTTGGGCCACTCTTTTCAATACCTTTCTTTTGCTTATGACTGATTTACTTTTGAGAGTTTGCGAATTGTAGTAGAACAGTGGGTATGATTTCCCCCATTTTACAGCTGAGAACACAGAGGTAAACAAAGTCTAAAGGCTGTGTGGTGTTTCTTGTATATATATGTGTTTAAACATATTTATATCCAAGTTATCTCATTTTTCTAATAACAAAACAAGGAAATTTTTATGGAGGACTATTGGTCTGGTTTTAGAATCACAGAAAGGCAGGGCTGGAAGGGACATTGAGAGGTCATCAAGCCCAGGGCTGAGGCAGGACCTAGACCATCCCAGATGTTTATCCAACCTGATCTTAAAATCTTCCAGTGCTGGGGATTCCGCACCCTCCTTTGGGAAGCCTATTCCAGAACTTAACTCCCTTTATAGTTAGCAAGTTTTTCCTAATATTTAGCCTAAATCTATCTTGCTGCAGATTAAGCCCATTACTTCTTTTCCTACCTTCATTGGATGTGGAGAACAATTGATCACCATCCTCTTTATAACAGGCTTTGACATATTTGAAGACTGGTATGAGATCCTCCAGTCTTCTTTTCTCAAGACTAAATATGCTCAGGTCTTTAACCTTTCTTCATAGGCAGGGCCGGCTCTGGCTTTTTTGCTGCCCCAAGCAAAAAAAAAAAAAAATGGGGCGGCCGGAGCCAGGGTGCAGGGGGACTCCCTGCGCTGCAGACGTGCTCCAGCTAACGGGGGGGAGGGGGAAGGAGCGGGTGGAGAGAGAGAACAGGGTGGCCAGGGCTTCAGCGGGGCGCTCGCCACACGGCCCCGACTGCCACGCCACCTGCCGGGAGGGCTCCGCGCCGCTCCAGTCAGTGGGGAGGGAAGGACATAGGCTGCCCTCCCGGGCTTGCTCCAGACCTGGCACCATCTGGGGCAGACGGAACGTGCAGCCCGCTCCCAGCAGGGCGCTCCCTTCCTCTGCTCCGCCACCCCCTACAGGGCGGCCGGATCGGCAAACAAAACAAAACAAAACAAAACAAAAGCAGCTGAGCCGCCCTAGGATTGGGCGGAATGCCACCCCGTAGAATCTGCTGCCCCAAGCACGAGCTTGCTTGGGTGGTGCCTGGAGCCAGCCCTGTTCATAGGTCAGGTTTTCTAAACCTTATATCATTTTTGTTACTCTCCTGTGGACTCCCTTGAATTTGTACATATCTTTCCTAAAATGTGTTGCCCAGAATGGGACACTTTTCTCCATTTGAGGCCTCACCAGTGCTGAGTAGAGTAGGACAATTACCTCCCATATCTACCATATAACACTCCTGTTAATACACCCCAGAATAACATTAGCCTTTTTCACAACTGAACCACATTTTTGGTTCATATTTAATTTATGGTCCACTATAATTTTCAGATCTTTTTCAGCAGTACTACCACCTAGGCAGTTATTCCCCATTTTATAATTGTGCATTTAGTTTCTCCTCCAAAGTGTAGTACTTTGCACTTGTGTTTATTGAATTACAAATTGAAATGAGGAAACATGTTCAGATCCTCAGCTAGTGTAAATCAGTGAAATCCATGGAATACTCACCCTACCAATGATTTACAGGATGACTTGGGGCAAATCCCTTACTCTTTCCATGTGTGAAAGAAAATAGTAAACTGCAGGATACAGATATATGTAACTGTTGGCAAGGCAGCTGGTGAGGAAGAGCACTGTAAAAGGAAACTGTGCTGTTAACTTTTCTGTTATGTATTGTATCCAGTGTTGGAAATAAGTTAATTGATAAACAACCACAAACAAAGAGTAATGGAATGATGTCAGATTGGAGGGAGCTCTCAAGTGGGGTTCCACAGGAATCTGTTCTGGGTCAGATGTTGTTTAATATCTTTATTAATGACCTGGATGTAGGAATAGAGAGCATACTAATCAAATTTGCAGATGACACAAAGCTAAGGGGGTTGCCAACACTTTGGAGGACAGAGGTAAAATTCAGAGGGATTTTGATAAGTTGGAGAACTGGGCTAGGGACAACAAAATGAAATTCAACAAAGACAAATGCAACAAATAAAAAACAAATGCACAAATACAGAATGGGGGATAACTGGCTTGGCAGCAGCACTGCTGAGAAGGATCTGGGAGAAGTGATGGATCACAACCTCCACATGAGTCAGCAATGCGATGCTGTTGGGAAAAAAAGCAAATGCAATTTTTGGTTGCATTAACAGAGGCATAGCATGCAAGTCATGGGATGTATAGCACCGCTCTACTCAGTGCTGGTTAGGTACTCAGATGGAGTACTGTGTCTACTTTTGGTCACCAATGTATAGAAAGGATGTGGAGAAACTGGAAAGAATCCAGAGGCGATCGACAAAGATGATCAAAGGGATGGAATGCAAGCCATATGAGCAATGACTGAAGGAACTGGGTATGTTTGGTGTGGAAAAGAGGAGATTGTGAGGGGACATGATAGCTGTCTTCAAATACTTGAAAGGGTGCTATAAAAAAAGATGGAGAAAAGATGTTTGCCTCTTGTCCTGTCCTCTGTGTCAAGAGAAATGTGTTCAAATTCCAGCATAGCAGATTTAGATTAAATCTCAGGAAAAACTTCCTAACTGTCAGAACAGTAGGACCATGGAACAAACTGCCTAGAGCAGTTGTGGCAGCTCCTTCACTGGAGGTTTTCAAAAGGAGGCTGGATAGCCACCTGTCTTGGATGGTTTAGATAGAACAAATCCTACATCTTGGCAGGGGGTAGACTAGATGACCTTTGCAGTCCCTTCTAACCCTATGATTCTATGTGTCTGATGTATAGATTGAACTCACTGGAGCTGCACCAACTTAAAACTGGAGTAACACAATGGTGAATTAGGTTCTGTGCTTTATTTCTGAGCAATTCTCTAAAGCAATTACACATAAGATCTAAAACACTATCATTCATGTGTAAAAAGAACAGTTCAGCCAGATGTGAAGAACCTCTCTGCACAAGCAGAGCTCTGAATTGGAGAGAAGGACCAAGTTGGCACTAGTATTGACTTGAGTGAGACCTGACTAACTATTTATACTCATTTTGAATCCGAGTGTCAGCTGGTATAAATCAGCAGATAAATCGACTTCAGAAAAGCTATGCCACTTTGCACCAGTTGAGGGGCTGGACTGTTTAGGCACCTTCCTCCAGCCAAAGAATTTAGGGTGCCACACAACAATTTGTAGTATGGAATAAAAATCAAACAGTAGCCAATAATATAGGTAACTCACCCCCTTCACAGGTTAACCCTTCTTGAATATGGTTGGCTCTATAATTACCCTAATATCTTGGGACCAATTCTCCATTGCCCTGCACACTGTGAAATAAGTGTCACCTGTGTTTACACCCGTATCTCACCTATTTTACTGGTACAAATGACAGGGCAGTAGAGAATCAAGATACACATTTTTAGAATGCTCATGTTCTTTTTATAATTTGACCTTTTCACACCTGGAAATTTTTTGGAAAGATACTAGGGGTCAGAGCATCAGCAGGTGTAAGTGGGCAGAGTTCCACTACCTTCAGTGAAGCTATGTTGATTTATACCAGCTGAGAATCGGGCTATATATAGCACTGCACACTATACATGAAAGCCAAATCCTGCCTTGACCTGCAGACATGTGTTGTATATATGTGAATGTGCGTGTGTCTTTATTAGAAGGCAGGATTCATCTCAAGAGACTGCCATCCCACCCCACCAGCTGCTACTGTTTCTTGGAGCAGGAGCAATGTGTACTCATGATCTTCTAGTAGCAAGTTCTTGCTGACGGCAGCATATGTGCTTCCAGCTGGGGGACTAACTATATACCATACTTTTTACAACACCACACCTGTAGGCCATGGTTTGTGCTGCGTGGGCATAATTGCCAGCGGACTCTTAAGGCAAGGCAGGATGACGGTGCCTCTCCCCATCCTGGGTTGTGTTCAACACTTTCCTGATCACTTTCCCCCCCTGCACACCAGTGCAGCCAACTGCATGATTTAACCCTTAAAAATTAAATAATTAAAGAAAGAAAATGCACCGATTGATCCATGGAGAACCTGAAAGTTTTTATTTTACTGCTTTCCTCTTTGATAGTCCTTTTCCCTCTGACTTTCTGTCGACACTGGTGTTGCTTTTCCTTTCCACCTCCCACACATATTGATTACCTCTCAAGCTGATGCCCTCTGCTCTCCTTTGACTTGCTGCTGTATCTAGCTCTGTGAGTAACACTTGCACATTTTTAGTTACTTCTGTTTGTACACAATGGGCCAAATTTAGCCCTGGTGTATTTTCACTGAGTTGCACCAGGGATAAATTTGTTCCAGTGCCTTAATATGCCTCACTTTGCTTTTTCAGGTCAGGAGTTTTCTGAGCAAAAAGGGAAAACAGGCCCCTATGATATAAAACTAAATATTTATATTTATAAGGGATTGATCCTGCACATAGTGAAGGACATCAAACTCCTGATCGAAACTCAGCTTTTTACTTTACATGACTTAGTCTTCTTCCACACTCAACTGCTTATCCCTTCCTTAGTTTCTGCTTTTTTATCCTTGGGTGAGATGGATGTATATCATGCTCATCACCATTGTATGTGAAATATTCAAACATCTTCCATAACTGTGGAACCTGTTTGCTACAAAGAGTTCTTTAGGGGGTGCCTTTAATGTTTACTGTGTCTCCACAACTGTTTATAGCTTTTCATGGAAGTGTGGAATTCTCTGCTATAACACTGTTTTTACTGAGTGTGTTATGAAGAAGGACCAGTTCAGGCCACTCATCCCTTTATATAAATTTTATCAATATACAACAATCAAACAGAGTCACATAAAACTCAAGATGACCAATAGCAAAACCACAAGAAAAGAGATTATGTAAATCACAAAAGTAAAATTAGATTTTTTTTAAATTACCTTAATATGGAATTTTTTTCCCATGGACATTTTTGACTTTTCAGCAAAAACCTGAGCTTTTGGGGCTGAAAACAGATTTATTTTTCAGTTTCTAGCTGAAAAGTGTTGTGTTTTGGTTTTCCAACAAAAATTTAAAAATTTCAAGCATTTTCACAAAAAAATTATTTAAACTAAAATAAAAAAATATAAAACAGAATAGTTGACTAGCTCTATTTAATATTAAGGGTCAGATCCTGCCACCCTTAGTCACGTGGTTCTTAATTTTAATTCCATTGACTTTAATGGGGGCATATAAATTAGCTCTAGGAGAGCGTTGCCACTTTGAGGTGTTTAGGCACCTTACTGCAGCCAAGAAACTTAGGGTGTCACACAATTTGCAATATGCAATAAAAATCAAACAGTAACCAATAATGTAGGTAACTCACCCCCTTCACAGGTATGAAGAAGGTGTGGAGAAGTCTCCTTGCACTGTGAGGAGTCACACTGAAACCTAGTCCCTGTGGTTGGCTATAGGGCCGCTTTGTACCACCAAACGTGTCACATCAAAATGGCATCAATCCCTTGAGTAAACAACAGAACGCCAAACACATCATTTATTTGTCAAGCTGCAGTTCTGATTCTTCTTACTCTGATAGAGTATTGTTTAAAAAGGCAGACATAGGGATCCACCCACTCATCCATTCTCAACGTAAATAACCACACTTAGAAATTCCGCTCTGTTTAAAAATACCTAAAATACACAGCAACAATTCTCAAATTGGTTATTTTTCCTATTAAAAGTAGTTTCACATGCAGTTTTCCTTCTGTGTTTCACCCATTTTCCCAGAGCTTTCTCAGTCCCTGAGGAAGAGAGAGACACACAGAGGCTGAACCTGCCTGAGAAATTGTTTCTCAGAGGAAGAATGGTTTCCTCTGAACACCCTTGCTGTACATATATTTTCATTCCAGGTAATACTGAAGAACTTCATCCATGTTTATTATTGTGGATAGAAAAGGAGTGAAGGTTGTTACCTTTTTAAACCAAAGAACTGGCAAATACCCCACCGCAGTCATTTCATTTACTAGTTCTCTGCTCTTTGTTCATCTCTAATAAAAATGGATAAACAATGGACAAAAATGAATTAATTGGTGACAGCGTGATAATTAATAACCATAGCCAAAGTTTTGATTTAACTGTTGTTCTAATCAGCAAACAATTGAAAGATAATGGTCTAATTTCATCCCTGATATAGTTTCATTAACTTCAATGCTCACTGATGTGCAGAGCTGCCCATAGTCAGTTCCCTTACCACTGTAATAGCTCATGAAAAGCAACCCTTTAACAGTAATGGGGGAATTATAAATAATAATATGCATAATAAGTTCCTGTTAGATTGCTACTTAGTGGTGTATTGAAAACTGTGTTAAAATGATAAATTCTCAGAGGTTTCCCTAGTCTTTTTTGCAGGCTAAGAGGCTCTATAGGGAAGTGTGCAATCATGTTCCCCATTAGCTGATTTTTAGATGAGTTATACATACTGACTTCTTTTAATTGTTCCTTGTAAGTCATTCTCTCCAGCCCCTGATCTTATGTCTCTGTTTTTTTCCCCCCTGGATCCCATCCAGTTGGGAATATTTTTGGCAATGTAATGTCTAGGAGAAACAGTATACCACTGCATTTTCCTTTCTCATGTCACTGAACGGTTGAGCACTCAAGTATGATATCAGGACATAGAATAATTTTTATATCACAGTAAGGAGTCTTCTGGCATATCAACTACTCTTACGTTTTAAAGTAACAACATTTTATGCACATAAGACTTATTCCACTGCCTGTGAAGCCAATGAAAAGACTCCCACTGACTTCAATGGGTATTGCTTAGTGACACTGAAAGTTGAAGTTTGATTGCTCAGATAACTCTCCTTCCTGATGAGACACTAGGGTCTTCATCTTTTTGAAGGAAAAAGGAGGATCACAGACTCATACTACCCTGGAAGGATGGCACCAGTTACCTCTTGTTTAAAATAACATTGATAGAAAAGAAGCTGTTGCCAACAAGATGACAAAAAAGGTAGAGGAGCGAGAGCGAATGTATTGAAAGCTTTGCATTCTTAGTCCACGAGTTTCTACTGATTAAATATTGCACTTAGCCTGGAATGCTACAATTCTGCGAACTGAGTGAAAGCAGTTTGTAAGGTTTAATGTTTTACTGGAAAAAAAGAACCCAAAACGACTTTGAATGTTCAAGTGAAACTTAGCCTCACTAGAAGGAATGTTGTGTTTTCTGATTTTCATTAGTTTAAAGCAGATTAGTCAAGCTGGCCACTGATATATTAATATTTTGAAGAAAAACATGAGACCTGAAACCTTAAGTATTTTATAATTTTGTGTGTGTGTGTTGGTTTGTGGGGCAGGGAGGGGCAGTAGGAGGTGGCAGGAATCAGGGTTCTTACCATCTACAGGCCAGATTCTCCATTGTAGCAGAGTTTACTCTGTGCATCTGCGGAGAGTAGCGAGGAAAAATCATTCTATGCCACCTTTCCTCTCCCCTGACTTGAGTTTAGTAGGAAGCTGAAACAGCCACCAGCACAATTGAAAACAGCCTAGGTCTGTAAATGGGACTGCTCTGCCCTTTGGGAATTGGATAGAGCACTGGGCCCTCCACACTGGGCCCTCTCAGCCCTGGCTTCCCTCCTCAGCACCCTGTCCCCTGACATGATATGCCAGGTGTAGACCACCTGAGAATTCTCCTCTGCTGAGGGAATCTTCACCTGACCCTCTGTTGCAGCTTTCCATCAGTTTTGTGCAGACTCAGCTGCACAAAGCAGGTGGAGTCAGGGTGGAGAATCTGATTTACATATACAAATATCTCTAGATTCAGCCAAAAATAAGACTTTTTTTTTGCTGACACAGCTAAAGGGTATCTATGAAAGCAGGAAAGACTACAATTAGACCATCTCTCCATTGTCTGGCTGCTACGCTGTCTTGGTGAGTAGGTTTGAGTGTATTAGTGATTCAGAGAAACAGCAAAGCATTTTTTGAATCTCAGGCAAAGAATATATTGAAATGTAAACAGAAATCTAGTGGTGATTAATTAGCTCATGAGACACCTTAGTGTGATATGAAACATTTTCCATGTGCTGCTTTCCCACTGTGCTAGCCCTGTAGCTAAAGAGCAGATGGATGCTGTGACATTAAGTTCTCTCTGTAGGTGCTTGTTATTTTCTTGTCAAATACACTATTGACTTAGCAGACTGGGCTACATTTTTAAAGGAAAAAATCCAATTATACAGCTCTGTCATCACCAGAAGGCTATATTTCCCAGCTTCGATATTACAGCCATGAAATATTACTCTATACAAATGTAAGGAAATACCCAAAAGGAAATACCCAACAGTTTTAAAATCAATTCAGTGACCACAGTTACAGTATGCAAATCACTTATAGATGATTAAGTATTGATTGGCAGAATTATTTCTACTTTATCACCAAACTGATTTTTCCAGAACTCTTTTGAAATCAAACTCCAAACAAAATGTGCCCTGCTTATTCAATTATGTGTTTTCCTTCAAATATAAGGAACAGCACACTGAAAACAGGTTTGTCACTGTCAGCATACCATGGCTATTCAGATTTAAATTTACAATGGAGATGGAAATCAAGTCCCATCACTCCAAAAGGAGGCCTGTCTTCCTTAGGGAGAATCTCCATTGACAGTGTAGAACAGTGATTCTCAACCTATTTACCACTGTGGGTTGCATATGCAGCTCTCTGTATATTATGCGGGCCACATCCACACAATATATATACTACTTTTATGGACCTGAGGATGTCACATGTGCTGCAGCTGTGTGCTGATTGGGCCACAGGTTGAGACCCACTACTGTAGAGCTTAATACATAGAGATATGCAATTCTGATGGTATCCAGCAGAGGGCAGTGCCTATGGCTGCCATGTCAGCATTGGCAGCATGCTTGCTGCCTCTCTCATCTTTCTTATCTAAAATCTGATACACAGACCAGGTAATTTCAGATTATCTCATATTATAGGCTTTGTACCCAACATGACCAACTGATGGGGGGAAATGAGTGTGTACATTTTAAATATTGTTACATTGATGGCATTTTGGTAACCTATGTTAAAAATGTCAAATATATCACTCCTCCTTCTTTCTCACCAGTAATCAGTGGCCCATCATTTCCCTGCCATTGTGGGGGCCTCAGGCACTGGTGCACCTTGGTCCCTCCTATTATCTGCCTGTGGAACATAATAATCTAATCTCCTGTGGGCTGTAATACTTTGGTCTGATTTTGGTTGTTGGGTTTGGTATACGGGAGCTGGTGGCCTGTGATTTGCAGGAAATCAGCTAGATGATTTTGTGGTCCCTTCTGGCCTTAAACTCTATAACTCAGTAATGAAGAAGTGTTTCATATTTCAAGTTTCTAGCTCAGTGGGAACATGGAACCTAATTATGTAATTCAGTCAGCCAGGCATTCTCTATTAGAAACATACATCTCATGTTGAGAATGACACCAAAAACCACTGAGGCTATACACCCATGGGTGAGCTGAATATTAGGATGCAGAACAATATGAGTAGTGGTGCTATTCAGTAAACCAAATATTGCCTGACCTGTCATTCAATATATATGCTTTTCAGTATGGTATATTTTCTAATATCTGACAGAAATATATGCACTTCATGGCCTCCCCTAGTGCCTGAGCCCCTTATTCATCTCTTCTCTAAATAAAGCAGACACAAGCAATTGGTTCAAGCTTACTGATCTCTCCCCATGTGAAAGTGTCCCACGTATACAGGCCTCTAAGTGTATTGTTCTGAATATTAAGGAGAATGTGTTTTAGACAAATAAGTAATTTTTGAATTCCCCAGACACCTCCCACACACTTACTTAACCACGCCAACTATTCCACACATGGTGTGTACATTACTGGTTTCTGAATGACAGGGAATATATTACTTAAAATGATCTGAATTAACTCTTCCATAAATCAGAGCATTGCAGTTTTAAATTCTGATATCTTCTGAGCTACCATGACTAAAAATGAACACTGTATATCACTGGAAAGCCTAGAATTCCCATAGCGTAAAACAGATGTTTCTATAATTCTACTCACAGCAAGAAATCAAGAGATTAAAACTAAAATTGGTCCTGAACTGAATATTGGCAGTCCTGTGACCCTAGTTAGTGCAATTTTAGGTGAATACATTTTGACTTGACTTCGGAATTCAAATTCAAGACCATGCAAGGGGTAGATTATAAGCATATTGATGGCACTGAAATCTTATGAGCAATTCTCATAAGATTTAGGCTCAATATTGGTAGAGATCTCATGAGATCAACTGATCTTGCAACATTGTGAGCGTAGTGTTTTACTTGCAATTAGTTTCAAGAACAACATTGCAGATACAATTAATTGTGCTTGCAACTGCACCTATTTGGATGTGTAATTATTACCCCATTTTTGAGTATGTTCAGGTGGTTAGGAATCTAAAAGGATAAGACCATAGACACAATTTATTGAACATGCAAGTTTATGCCCATATATATTTTGTAACCACAAGCCTGGAGGTCATTTTTGAAAAGGTAGGCCATGAGTTACAGAGCACCCACTACCAAGCTACATGGGCCACTGCTCAAACACATCAACAATAAATCAGCATAAAACGTGTATACAGAGTGCACCAGGACCCACAAGTTTATTGCACCTCCCTTTTGCTACATCCTTTGATAGGTCGGCTGGTTCATCTCCCCTCTGATGATTTCCCTTTGAAAATCCTATGTTCTCTGTGGCTCCTTGGCTGCTGAAGAATATCACAGTCTGAGGCATATTTGCAGTAGGTAGCCCCAGGGATCTGCAAAAGTTACATCAGTGGTGTAAAGGGGAAAGAAGAAATGACTCTGGAATTTGTGAGCACATTGGAGAGTTGCTGATTTAGAAAAAACTTGGACTGTCAGAGAGGGAGGCAAAAGCCTCTTAAGATTATGTGGGCCTATTGTAGAGTCACATAGGGATAGAGGAAAAAAAGGAAGCGTTTTGGGGATTATGATAGCAGGAGTTGGAGGGCCTTAAAATGTTGTGAGATCAGGTTTATACAAATATCCTAAATTTTGGATACAGCTCTGGACCTTTTACAATGCTCCCATCATTAGAAGTGGCATCTACATATTAATTCTAATAATTGCCTCTGAAGTGTGAGCTATTGGAAATAAAATTTATCCACAGTGTGAGAAACAAATATTATGAGCCTTGGAGATCATCATTTCATACTTGTGCCAGAAGCACCGACAGTTCCCACTGGCAGGTTGACAACACTGCAAACTGCCATCTACTAATTAACTCAGCTGTTGAACTCTCACTCAGACTCCATTTGCCACCTGCGCAGCCTGCTGCCAGGTAAATGACAATAACATCTACACTTAAACTACTGAATAAGATGGGAAATATTTTAAGCTATGGTTTAAACAGAATACTGTATGTGTAGAGTTCCTGAATGTACCATTCTGGCCTGAACCTTACACGCTATGGCTTAGATTCTGCTCTATGTGCTATCATCAGGGGCACTGGACAGATATGGAGGGGCTCCTTCCTCTAATCCCAGAGTCAGTTTTAGGGATGTGTGAAACTGAGGCTAGGTCTACATACAAAATTGCACTGGTTTAACTAAATTGGTTTAACATCACATCTTTAGTTAAATTGAGGCAAATTTTGTGTACAGCATCCCTTACATAATGAAACTCAAACCTCAGCTAGATTTGACTGAGTTTTATCTGAGATTGGGACAATTTATGGTTTTGGATGGAAACTGGGCAAAGCTTGGGGTTTTCAAATCAGTTTTGCTGTAAGTCTTGGAGATTTGTTCAAATCTGAACTTCAAAGCAAAGTGGAGTGGTGTTTGAGCAAATAATGAAGCTTCAAATTGTGGGAAGGAAGCCCACAGAGCTCTTAAACTCTATAAGCCTAAAAATTTCAGTTCAAGGAGCTGATGGCCCCCAAGACTAATAAGGTTGGGATTTTTCCAGTTTTTTTTAGTTTTTTTTTTTTTTTTAGAAAACTGGGAAACAAAACCAAACCAAAATATCCCTAGAAATTAAAATACAGACGCATGTGATAATGTACCACTAAAGTTATTCAAAAACTATTATTTAACAATAAATAATATTTTGTCTGCTTTTTTAGATCTCTGCTCAATATGTAGCATTGGTTACAAAAAAAGGAAATGTTAGGATGCATAATGAGTAGAATGGAAAATAATATTGAAATTAAAGTGCCATTGCATTATATAAATCAATGGTGTGGCCTTGGCTGGAATATTGTGTTCAGTTCTGACTGCCTCATCTCTAAAATGATACAGAAACAGCAGATGGGGTTCAGAGATGTGTGATGGCCATGATAAAGGGATTGAAAAAACGTTCATGTATGCAAGGTTTGATATGATTGGCCCTGTTAACTTAGAGGGAAGATAAATAAAATGGGTTAGGATAAAAGTATACAACATAATGAACAGCATTAAATAGGTCAGGAACTTCAACATCTCTATAATACAAGAAAAACAGCAATTCAATAAAAACAAAAGATGGAAAATTCACATACCGGTAAATGTTTTTTCACACATTGCACAATTAGCCAGTGGAACTTATTACCACAAAATACCATTGTGTCCAAGAGTTTAGGGCATGGATCGGATGCATTAAAAAGGGGTATGGATTATAATAAAAGTATCCATACTTATAATATTGTGTGGTGCAGTATGACAATGTCTATGTTCCTATGCTAAATTGCAGGTATACTGGGCGTCTGTGGGAGCTCTGTGCTCAGGAGTTAGAACATTCTTTGACCACTGAAATGCATGGATGTCTTTCCACTCAAGGGTGGATTGTTCAGCTACAGTTCACTTACCATTTGTTATCATTACTCACAGTGTGTGATTGGTCACCTTAGTTAAATAGTATTGTTTCTGCTCTCCAACTGGATAACTGAAATATCTGAAACAGCAGTGCAACAGCTCCAGAGAAGAGCAACAAGAATGATTAAAGGTCTTGAGAACATGACCTATGAAGGAAGGCTGAAAGAATTGGGTTTGTTTAGTTTGGAAAAGAGAAGACTGAGAGGGGACATTATAGCAGTTTTCAGGTGTCTAAAAGGGTGTCATAAGGAGGAGGGAGAAAACTTGTTCACCTTAGTCTCTAAGGATAGAACAAGAAGCAATGGGCTTAAACTGTAGCAAAGGAGGTTTAGGTTGGACATTAGGAAAAAGTTCCTAACTGTCAGGGTGGTTAAACACTGGAATAAATTGCCTAAGGAGGTTGTGGAATCTCCATCTCTGGAGATATTTAAGAGTAGGTTAGATACATGTCTATCAGGGATGGTCTAGACAGTATTTGGTCCTGCCATGAGGGCAGGGGCCTGGACTCGATGACCTCTCGAGGTCCCTTCCAGTCCTAGAATCTATGAATTTATGAATCTATGAAACACCCCGGCACCCTATTATTCACCACTGTCATGTAATTAGGATAAGTTTTGTACAAAGTATGCCTTGTGTGGTATCATTCTAAAAGTCTTGATCTGCTAGACAGTAGTATCTCATTGGATTGCATGTGCTATCGTCGTATGTGAAGTTATGAAGTTTGGCTATGTATGTGTTACTGAAACATGTTGTGAGGTTGAAAACACCCACAAACAGCCTTTCAGGTACGACAGTAAAAAGGCCAAACAATGTTAATGGCTTGTTGAGGAAATGCACACAAGTGGAAGGATTATCCCAGGAACTGTGTATAATAGCAACCTCTCAGAGATAGCACTACACAATAGGAACAGTTTGACCCAGGTCACAGCAAAAGATCTTTCCAGCAAGGGGAAGAAGATATAAAAGGGGGACAATAACATCATAACATCTCCTTACAACAACACACCTGGAAACACCTGAGGGGCAAGGACTGAACTGTGGGAAGTGATGGTCCAGGCTAGAGGGATTTTTTGCCTGTATATGAAAACCTGGGAAACCCAAGGCAACTTGTGCCTTGAGAATCTGCCAGCCTGTTTATCACTCAGGGTGAGAATTTGCTAATTTATATCCTACCTATCTAGTGTGTTAAGCTCACTTTGCAGTTTTGTTTATTTACTATGGTAATCTGCTTTGATCTGTTTGCTATCACTTATAATCACTTAAAATCTATCCTTTTGTAGTTAATAAACTTGTTTTTGTTTTGTCTAAAACCAGTGTGGAAATCATACTTGGGGCAGAAAATGGTTACATATCTTCCTCGACATTGAGGGAGGGGGCAAATTTCATGAGATAACGCTGTACAGTTCCCTGCGCAGCGCATGACTGTATAATTTGGGATTTATACTCCGGGGTGTGTGTGCGTGCCTTAGCAATTGAGAGGTGCCTTAGCTGAGCCTTCCCATGCAGAGCTGATCTCAGCATCTATGTGTAGAGCTGTAGCTGGGTGTGTCCCTACCTGTATGTGTGCTGGTTAAATGCAGCCTGAAGCCTGGGGAAGGGCTTGACAAGCTGCATAGCAGTACAATGTAAAGGGAACTCAGGCTGGTGGGTCAGGTGGGCTCAGTGATACCCCAGTTCCAAGTGGCACCCAGGGTTGCAGCAAAATAATGAAAAGCAAATACGGACCATCTAATAAATAATAGCTAATAATAAACAACAAAAACTCTTTTTCTCATAAAAAATGCTTTTGTTTAAGTGTGAATACTCAAAATAGGACTTACATGACACTTAAATGTAAGTCTTGTTCTGGCCTTCTATACAGAGGTGAATTGCACTCATAAATAACAAGCCCCATTGCCTATACATTTGTATAAACTAAAACCTATTTGTATCAATGTTCATGGAGAGCAAATAAAAACAGAGTGACCCAGGCAGCTATTCAGAATTCAAATAAATGTTCATAAACACTGTTTTTGGAGTATCTGACCAGCCAAACAATGGCCCTGTCATATTGAGTTGCAATTCTGCAAGATGACCTCTGATAGATGGTGCGGTCTGCAATACATACTGGGAGAAGCAGGCTAGTGAGGGAGGAATGCAATGACAATCTTTTCTCTGACTGAATTCCATAGACTTTATACCCTGCTCACAGGCTCCAGCTTCAGTCTCTACCCAGCTACAGTACTTAAACAGGTTGTGGACCTTGTGCAAACATCAATAACAGTTTTATCTCTTCAAAACCTCTCATTTTACCATATTTGCCTTTGCTAATGTATGGTAAATGTGGCATGGTAAAAGCACACACTGCCTGTAAAACCTACTTCCTTCTCAAGCTGCACATTTGTACAATATGTAGGATTTAGGCCTTATCACCCACTCATTGGAGTCACACATGAATGCACAACAGAGATTTGTCATGCAGTTAACCATTAACTGAAAACCCTCATGATCCTGGACACCAAAATTTGTTGCTTTTACGGCTTTGTCATCATCCACCTTGAAGGAAGCAAGAGGGAGTTATAAATCACTCCAATTAATCGCCCCCATCCCCCTAAAAAATGTTGTCAAAGAACTCCAGAAATAAAACCAGATGGTATAATCATGTCAGATCTGTTTATATAAGCTGTTTGCCTAGAGACAGCAATAGTGTAATACCAGATTTCCATAAACTGAATCAATATTTGAACGTTTGAGGCCAGCTGTTTTATAAGATGCCGTTAAGTGACTAGAGCACATCAGTAGGTTTCAAATAGGCTGTGTAGGTCTCCTCAGGCCTTGTTGCTGCACTTGAATTCCTCAGTCTCACAGCAGCAATGTGCACATTTCAACCAATTTTGATTGGATTTAACAGACCTAAGACAGATTGTGATAATCCTGCCTTGGGTTTTTCCTTATGAGTTTATGCATTTAGGGCCAGCAATAACAAACTAATGAACTGCTTGTTTATTTACATGACATCGTCAACTGAATATGTTCTCTGACTCACCTAGCTTTTCCGAGGTCTCATTTTTGCATTGCATTGTTACTAGGCTGCACTGCAATTGCTTTAGCTGTACATCAATAAACACTCTCGAGGCTGGGACATTAGCTTCTCATTCTGCTTAAGGCTTAGGAACATACACCTATACTAGAAATAATTACCATCGGAACATAACGCATTCTGCACAATTATCAGTCCCTTTAGTTAAATACCATCTATGAAGTCAGTTAAAATCTACAAGGAAGCTAAAATCAATTGAAAATAATAAACAACAACAGGTACAATGGTTTTTTAATGTATTAGATTAATATCTAAGCTTTCAGTGTGGGGTTTAGAATATTAGATTGGGGGGAAATTACTGTATTTTATCATAATAGAACCACACACACACACACACACATAAACATACATACATACACACACACACACAATCATATACACAGATTGAGACTGGGAAAATGCTTTATATGATATGTGTGTTTTATTTATATATATATATATATATATATA